>NW_015150779.1:482673-534159 GCF_000732505.1 Cyprinodon variegatus
AATTTATTTTAATGGCAGCTGATTTCTTTCTGTCCTTAATAGAGTTGTATGTAAACCTTCAAGCACAATTGTAAGACATCCTACAATACAATATAACTGCCTAATATTAAATATTTTTAGTAAAACCTTACCTATACAGACATCTTCTTATATCTCTAGCATTTTTTTTGAAGAATAATGTTACTATTTTTTATTCATCTTCCATTTTGTCATTCCCTGTGTTTGTGTTTTCAGTAATGATGCAGCAGAATATCCAGCCCTCTTTTTCTGTTTATACATCAGGCTCAAAGTGGGACAGCTGCCTGTCTCCAGCAGTCTATGAGCGAAAACTGGGGCACACCCTGGACAGATCACCGCAGGAGAATGAAGAAACACAGACCTAAGGGCAATTTAGAGGTTCCCATTAACATAACAGCCATGTTTATGGCCTGTGGGAGGAAGCCAGATTTTAAATGAACCTGAACAGAATAGTGTCTGTTTTCTTAGCTACCTCCAACACCGCTGATACTCTCTTTCAGCTTCATCTTAAACAAATCGTCTAAGTTGATTTAAATTTTAGTAGATTTCCCTTTAGGTTGCATGTAAAAAAATGTTATGTTCCCTATTGAACAACCACCACCTCCCAGTTGGCTCAGACACTCGTGTATCCTCTCTGAAAGTTTCCTGTTTTCTTAAGAAGCGGCTCTTGTGTCAGTTGTACATGAACAATAGAGCGGTGGAAGCATTTTTTCGCTTGCCTAAGAGTTGGGTGAGGCAAACGTAATGTTTTGCACAACAATGAAAACTGAAGCACAACTATCAGTGCAACATTATCCTCTTCACCGTTCAAGAGGCTTAAAAAAATGTAAACCACTTAAGTGTCTGATATAGGAACAGAAGCAGTTAAAAATATTGTAAACAGAATATTCTGAGAAGCGAACAAGATGGGTGTGTGTGTGGAGTCTAGCTGTCTTTATTACTCTGCTCAGAGTCTGCCTTTGACCTGTTTCTCCCAGAGGAAATACTCTTGTTTTTACTCAGGATGCTGGTGTCTACTCTAGAGAGGGTGCACATGCTGCTTTGGTGACAAGGTCGAAGTCTGGTGCTTTGGAGCTCCAGCTCGTCGTAACTTGACATCCGGATGAAGGGACAGCAGCGGAAGACTTGCTTGAAACCGGCCCTGAACCTGCAATGAAAAATAAACCCTGATATGTTAAAGTACAGATACTTAGATGTACCCATGACTGGTTTGTACCCACCTGCTGTTGAGGCAGCAGTAGATAATGGGGTTATACATGGTGGAGCTCATGGCAAGCCACAGCACTGACAGGTAAACCTGCTGGATGTACTTCCACCTAATAAGACTCTTATTGAGGCCGGTCACAATGAAGTAGACGTGATACGGCAGCCAGCAGAGGGCAAAGGTCACAACCACAATGATCATCATTTTCACCACCTAGAAGAAGAACTGTTTTTACCACATGAAAACAATCAAAGTCACAGACAGGAGCATGAATATGAAATTTCTTTTTTTTAGTAGGTTTAGTTTTACACTTGCTGTCACACACAAACTCCTATGTTTGACTGGGATACATACAGTGTATTGTTAAACTTTTCAGCCCGATTGATCCTTTCAACCTCTCGTCACATTTCAGGCTTCAAACATAAATATGTAAAATTAAAATTTTTTGTCAACAAATGGGACACAATCATGAACTGAAACAAAATTTATATTTTAAACTTTTTTTAACAAATAAAAAGCTAAAGAGTGGGACATGCCAAATAAATCGGCCCCTTTACTTTCCCTGTAGCAAACTCTTAAAATTTTAGGGAGGATCTCTAAATGATCCAATGTTGACCTAAATAGCTGATGAAGATAAATAGATTCCAGCTGTGTGTATTCGAGTCTCTGTATGAATGCACCTGCAGTGTCAGAGGTCTATTTAAAGCACACAGAGCATCAAGAAGAACAAGGAACACACCAGACAGATTCAATATACCGCTGTGAAGAGGTTTAAGCTGGATTTAGATACAAAAATATATCCCAAGCTTTAAACATCCCAAGAAGCACTGTGCAAGAGATACTATTGAAATGGAAGGTATATCAGACCAGTGCAAATCTACGAAGCCCTGACCTTCCCTCTAAATTTTCAGCTTAAACAATGAGAGGACTGAGGACAGATGCAGCCAAGAGGCCAACTCTGACAACATTCAGTTGTACATGTATACTGCTCAAATCTGTTATGGGAAAAAGCCATTTCTTAAAAATGTCAATAAAAAACTTGTTTAAAGTTTGCCACAAGCCACCTGGGAGACACAGGAGCGCTGGTCAGATTAATCCAAAATAAAACTTTATATCAATAATACAAAACATCATGTTTGGTGTAAAAGCAACACAGCTCATCCCCCTGAACACACCATCCCCACTGTCAAACATGGTGGTTGGAGCATCATGGTTTGGGCCTGCATTTCTTTATCAGGGATAGGGAAGATGGTTAAAATAGATGGGAATATGGATGGAGCCAAATATAGAAGCTTTTTGGAAGAAAACCTGTTGGAGTCTGCAGAAGACCTGAGACTGGGACGGAGATTTATCTTCCAACAAGACAAAATTTACAATAGAATGGTTCACAGTTAAACATTTCCAGGTGTTACAATGGCCAAGTCAAAGTCCAGACCTGAATCTGATTGAGAATCTGTGGAAAGAACTGAAAACTGCTGTTCGCAAACGCTCTCCATCCAACCTCATTGAGCTTAAGCTGTTTTGCAGGAAGAATGGGCAAAAATTTCTGTCACTTGATGTGCAAAACTGATGGAGACATAAAACTTGCAGCTGTAATCGCAGCAAAAGGTGGTGATATAAAGTATTAACTCAAGGGGTTGAATAATTTTGTACACCCAATTCTTCAGTTTTTTCATTTGCTAAAAATATTTTAAAATATCTAATAAATTTGGTTCAACTTCATGACTGTGTCCCACTTGTTGATTCTTAAATAAAATTACAATTTTATATCTTTATATTTGAAGCCTGAAATGTGGCAAAAGGTCAAAGTTCAAGGGGACCAAATATTTTCCCAAGGCGCTGTATTTGAGATATGTCAAATACAGATTGGTATGACTGGTATGATATGAATTCATACCAATCATATTTAATTTATGAAAGACAGAGAAAATCCAAAAGCATGTGGTTAAAACTGCACAGTTAAAAAGCATTTGGTAATTATTGTACAGCTGAGAAAATTGGGTTCTATTAGCTAAACTTTATCTAATTACATTAATAATGAAACATTTCAGCACAGCCAATGCATTTAAATACACATGAACTGTTATATAATCTCATCTAAATAAATGCTTCTTGAAAATCAAACAAATTCTAAATAGCTAAAAGAAGCAATGTTACAGTAGTTTCAAAATATTCTCAAGAGGGAATGTAGACCTCAAAATGTAATCTGTGCAGTCAGTTAATCTCACAAACTTACTTTGAAATGTGCTTTTTGTGTTTTTGGAGGTTGCATGAGTAACTGAACAAAGCATTTGTAAAGCAACAGCTTTGGCTAAATGCAGGGTGGCAAAAAATGTAATTTCATATGATTTATTCTTTTCCTGCTAATGGATCCACTGCAACTTAATAATAAAGTTAATGATATAGTAAGTTATTACCATCACTGTCTGAACTGAAGACTTAGTGCAGTTTTTCTCAGACGGCTATAAATGATCCATGGCCTTTCTTAGCAGGAGGATATTTATTTTCCTGGGTAAAACAAATCCTGCAGGTTTAAATCTCGAAGCTTTAAATGGGAAAGAGGCCCGCTCCCAGATAAAGCTGAGCACAAGGAGTCTACTTTCAATCAGAAAAAAAAAAGTTTAAACATAAATATGGTGGAATTATAAATTTACTTCTGATTTGTTTCATTTTATCAGACAATAAACCCAGTGCACCTTAATAAATATGTTTTTAAATGATCAGGGATGTTATATAAGAAGTGTAAAAACACCTTTTGGATGTATAATGATAAAGAAAATTCCTTTTAAATGTAAAACAAAAAAAAATTGTGTCAAAGCTGTTGGAGCGACATAATTAGTCCTGAATAAGTAACCTCGGATTATATTCTAAAATTAAACTATTGCCAACTACCAATTTGTTTTTATCAAACTTTTCCACATATAATTGGAGAAAGGCTGAGAGGTACAGTGAAAGGTCAGCGATGACGCATCAAACATCAGCAGCTTCCCAGCTGGAGGGATGAGCGAGCTCTACAGGCCAGTGGCTTGCAGCACAATGCAGAGGTTCAATAGGAGCAGACCATCAGCAGATGCTTCTAAATGCCATAGGTCCTGAATTCTGTCCTTTAACTTTTACAGCCAGTGTCTTAGACATTTTCTATATTAAATATCATCTTTTAATTTTTGAGCACAGTCCATAGAAAAAAATACAACCTCTGATCATGTTTCCTGCTGAAGACCTTTAAAAGGTGGTAGAAAATCCACCTCCCTATGAAAAGCTAAAAGCTTTTCATAAATAAGTTAACAAATGAATTTACTCCGTCTTTTCTATTTTTATCATGCATTCTTATGACATCAGTTAAATGAGAACCAGATGGTTATCTGGGATACGTACAAAGGTCATCAATGAAATTCATTGTCGGGAATAATCCCTGAGCTGTCTCAATAGATTCTCATCATCCCAGCTGTGACGTCCCTAATCTCTGCGCTGCCCGCAGAGAAGCTTCAACACTGTTTAGTGGCAGATGATGACAAACTGCATTTAATCATAGTCTGCAAGTTGCTGGTGAACAAGTCTGCAAAATTACACAGCAGCTTATTGGTGCACGTGCATACCATTAACCGAAGGGTGACTTTCTATCACAGATGTCTGCAGTTTCTCACAATGGGTCTTAATAATTAAAATTATAGCATTGTCAAGATACCAGTTTAGAAAATCATAGTTTAGCTGTCATTAAGAATCATTTGTTATTTCTTGATCATTGATCAGACAGCAATTAAAAAACACCTTAATGTGCAGCCTTTAAGCATATTACCGCCATCTACAGGGCAGGCGAGAGAAAGAACGTGTTTTACTCCAGTTAAATGTAATGTGACCAAAACTTAGTGCCTCTGCAATTTGAAAATTGTGAAACTTTGTTTACATTCCAGATGCTATTAATAACCCAGATTTGCAATTTTTCACTATGTCAGACTCACCACTGGTAAGTGAAAATGGGGATGAGCACGTAGGACGGCCTTACGTAATCATATCACCAGAATGATTGACAATTAGGAGGACCACTTATTTTGATGATCCACCTGGAAAAAGGACATCCTCCACTATACCTTTGAGTTAAGCAGCCTTTGCTCTATAGCTAGTTTTTGAAATGAATTATACTATTAAGTGAAAACAAATGTTTGCATCTTTTCATCAATTCCATGATGCTGCATCGATGCAACTGAACCTTTGATCACAAAAAATGTCTTGAAATACTTTCTAATTTTCTCCTCCGACAGGATGGTTTATTTCATCTTCAAATTGTCCTCACTCTAATAAAGAAACAGTTTTTTGCATTTATATTTTTTAGAACTCTTTATTTGGCATCATTTTTATATCAAAACAACTTACAAAGGCAAAGTTGATCTTCTTCTTTATAGGCATGCCATTTTTTCCAGTGCTATTGTATTTGTGACCTTTAATATTTTAAATGTAGCATTTGTTTTTGATGCAACATTTATACAGCTTTTGCTTCTATCTAGGAATGTTCTAGGATTTATCCCATAATGATCCATGGTGTAATTTAAGGTCATGGAATTATATATACGTATAATACATATTTCCTATAAAGGAGAGGATGTGCTGTTTGGTGGAGCATGTTTTTGAGATCCTGAAGGTTGCATCCAAAAGTGGCCAAATGTAACGTTCAAGGCACACCACTAGTTTAGTTACAACAACTAGAATGGAGCCCTGCCTGCTCAGTACAGAGCACATGTGTCATATGATAGAAAAGCTACCACCGGTGCCACACCAATTATGCATTTAGCACAAATTAAATCATCCTTGATAGCACACTATCTTTCCAGTCCCATATAAATAACATTACCCGGTCTGCCTATTTCCACTTAAGGAACATCAACAGCCTCCATCCCTCCCTTACCACACACACTACTGCCATACTTGTGCACAGCCTTGTCACCTCCCGATTAGATTACTCCAACTCCCTCCTCTTTGGACTTCCTCAGAAATCCCTCCACAAACTACAACTGGTCCAGAACTCAGCTGCTCGCATCATAACAAGAACTCCCTCTATCCACCACATCACTCCGGTCCTCCGACAGCTCCACTGGCTCCCCATACAGTTCCGCATTCACAATAAAATTATCATGGTGACATTCAAGGCACTTCACCACCTTGCCCCCCCATATCTGTCAGACCTCCTGCATGTTCCCACCCCCTCCCGTGCTCTTGGATCCTCATCTGCTTTGCACCTGTCTGTCCCCTCCGCCCGTCTCACCACCATGGGGAGCAGAGCATTCAGCCGCTCTGCCCCCCGCCTCTGGAACTCTCTACCACCCCAACTTAGAAAAACAGACTCACTTCTCCATTTTAAAATGCAACTCAAATCTCATCTGTTTAAGATTGCGTATTCTCTTTAAATATCAATTTCACTGTCACAGCCTCTGTATTTTTTAAATGTTTTTATTTTGTTTCTGACACTGAGTTTTTTATGCTTTTGTACGGTGACCTTGAGTGTCCAGAAAGGCGCCTTTTTAAATAAAATGTATTATTATTATTATTATTATTATTATTACACACATGTAAGTATCATCCAAATAACTGCTACGTCCTCAATACAACTGTTTGGTGCAAGTTTAAACTTGGGGAATTCTAATCTTCATCACATGTTATAGGGTGTTATAGGGACTCCATCATTTTGTGTTGATACTTTATAACAATTCTCCAAAGACCTTAGAGAGACGAATCATAGATCTGATGGGATAATTTTATTTTAGTCTGTCACAGATTAGTTAATGATCCTTATCATCAATCATCATTTAAGCTTATTTGCTGCTTATTTGTCAGTAATGCAGCAAATGTGGCTAAAAAGAAGGAAAAAAAATGTTGCTTAGATTCACAGGGATGAAGAGAGACATAGCAACAATCCCTTAAAGGGGTCATAGAATGCTTATATAGTGTATTTGGTGCTGGTCCTTAAAGTCTCTGAATAGGGTGTGTAACATTGGTTGGGCTGAAAATGGCATATTTGCTGTTCTATGAGCACTAATGCAAGCCTGGTTTTACAGCCCTAGAATAAAACCACAGGTTTTCTTCCTTTTATGGTATGCTCATGAATATTTAGATGAGCTGTGTGCTGATTGGTTGATTTACAACGAGCGAAGCTGCTGAGCAAAAACGCATCATAGCAACAAGCACTCACTCAATGAAACATCAAACTGTTGATATGGTAGGGTAACCAGACATCCTCTTTTTCCCGGACATGTCCTACTTCATACCTAAAAAAAAAGTCTGGGGGGAATTTCAAAATCATCTGGGATTTTGGTCGACTACAGTGCAACCCCCACCAGAAATAATTATATTGTCCGCGCGCTCTCACTGGCATTACAAAAACACCACCTTGCATAGTCTAAAATCCAAGATAATTTATCCGACTCATGGGCATCCGTGACCAACTATCTATATCAAGGAGACTCCCAGAACTTCGGGTACACTTGGGATGTCTGTTACTGGCTCACTGTTCCCCTCTTACGGCTGAGGACGGGCAGTTATTGGCTCCAGTCAGGTTTGAACTTTTCTGTACGTCCATTTCACCCACTGAACTATGGTTATTCATCTATGACAATGTAAACTAGGTTTTACATTCTATGACCCCTTTAGGGTCTTATTCAAATTCCTTTCTATCCCCCTTGATTTCACAGATTTTATGTTTATCTAATAAGACAACAATATGTAGGATTGCAATAGGTTGAGCTGAAAGATGAATGCAGTGGTTACCTTTCTTTTAGCCTGAAGTTGTGTGTGGTAGTTTTCCGATGAGTCTCCAGGGATCTCACTTCCCCACAGCGATACTCCGATTACAGTGTAAGTGATGCCCATCACAGCTAATGGCAGAATGTAAACCAGAACAGTAACTATGATGTGATACCTGGCAAATAAAAATAAATAACACTTTACCAAGATGCCACAGAGCATGTCATAGACAAAAATTCAAATAAAGCTGTTAAATCTAACAATCTTGTTTCTGATGATGAATGGGTCAGCACAGCCTCACATAAAAGGGTCGTCAGCCATTCGGGGCCAGGCCACGTAGCAGAAAGTTCTGCCTGGTAATGTTCTGGTGGTGGAGAAGTAGCAGAGAGGGAAGGCCAGGACCACAGCTAGGGTCCAGATACAGAAGATAACTCCCAATGTGGCTTTTGCAGAGAGTCGAGGCTTCAGAGGGTGAATGATTGCCATGTATCTGCATGTTGAACATCAGAACACACAAGGGAACTGTTATTAAACCAGAAAAAAAAAAACCTTCTAAATGTGGATTTTCACCCATTGGAGAAACAAATAGGTAAAAGTCTACCCTTAGACAATTGCAGCATAGATGGTTACATTTCAGATGTTAAAAAAAGTTAAACGTGAAGTCAGGCACTGAATGGCTTCTTATTTCTTAAACCTTTCTGAAAACACATCCTGCAGTTTTAGAAAATATGTTAAAAGATTCTGAGCCTGAAAAATTACTGGCACACATCGAACAAAACTTCACACATAATTGCTGAAACACTTAAAGTTACTTGTGAAGTAAAAACGGAGAGGATAGAGGTGGAAACCATCTAATTGGAAGATAAATAACACTGAGAGATGTGATCAACAGTCACTTGGTGAAATCAATTTGTAAAAAAAAAAAGCAAAACAACAGATCATAGTACTGCAATGAATGGTGAGGTAAAAGATTTTAAAATGCACAATCCAAATGGAACTTAAAACAAACAAACAAACCAAAATGTTCTGCAAACTTGAAAATATATCTTATAAGATGGGTTACTAAGTAAAAAAGGTTGGGGAAAAAAAAGCGATGGGCACATCTGGGTAAGAGCTGTGCACATCTTTTCTAGATGAGCCACCTGTCTGTGGAGGTATTGCTGTGGGGTTGCTGCAGGTGGATATAGTTCTAGATTCCACAATGTTAGGTGGCAACAGAAAAAGGTCAGCAGATGTCCTAAGTATATCATAAATAACCAGGTTATTATATCAGTAAATTTCTTTGATTGTTTTGGCATACTCAAAGATTACAATATTTAATATAACAATGATTGAGAAATTAAATTAAGAATAAATATATTTAATTGGAGTAATCAGAGTATGCACAATCCAAACAAGAGTAGCAATAACACCAACTGTAACTATCATGACGTCCAGATGATAACAGCGATATTATAAATTATTCAGATTTTTTTAAAAATATATAATGTTAATTGTTCTATAAGAGAATATAAAAAACTGTGTAAATCGATTCCACTGCCTTTAATTCAATTGATTAAAAAAAACTCTAGGTTATATAATAATTACCCACCAATATTGCCCAGTTTGTTGATTTCACATTGCAATTTGCTTGATAAAAAAATGCAATAATAAATTCATTAACAGTTTTTTGAAAGCCAGAAAATTTGATGATTATGATAGATTTACTTGGAAGAGAGATATTCCTGATAATTCAGATACAGTCCATAAGGCATTCCCAGAATGACCTACTCTACCTAAAGTCAAAGAAACACATTTTAAAGTTATAAACACGATGTATCCTGTGGCAGAATTTTTAAGAAAAATATTTGGTTTTGAGGTGGATCAATGTTCCTTTTGTAATAATAATAATAATAATAGTGAAACGTTGAACATATGTTTTACCTCTGTCCTACTACACACCGCTTCTGGAAAGATTGGGTTTCTTTAAAAATGAATGATGTCTCCCCATTTGCACTAAATGATGTCATTTTTTATATGGCCCATCTTCCCCACACTGCTTCTTATACTATTAATATCCTCCTGCTGTTAGGTAAATATCGTATCCACTGTGCTAAATGGAAAAATTTTAAACCTTCCTTGCACTGTTTTATAAATTACTTTAAAACCTATTTTTCTTCTCTTAAAAATATTTTTTTTAATGACAAATATGCCAAAAAAATTGAGACTTGATTTCTCCAAACATCTGCTATTCTAAGTGCATTCACCTTTTTGATTTCATTATTTCTATGGCTCTATGGAGGACCAACTCTGCCATATTTAAAAATAAATACAGAAATAAATAAATGCTCAATAAATTAATAAGCATACAATTAGTTTCCCCCAAAAATACAATGAACAAATAAGTGTAGGTAGAAATGAAATTATACAGTGAGACATAAATGTATATATCTCTTTTAATTAGCTTCTCTTTTTGTTATAATTACCTTATTTATTTATTGTCTGTTATAATGTTTAACTATTTATTTATTACTTATTGTTTTAAGTATTTATTTATGTGCATGTGATAATATTTTGTCTGCTTTATTCTTCCTTTGTATTTTTTAACTCACCTTATTTCTTCAACGCCATTTATTTCTGCATGTCATTTTTACATTTCTGTATGCATTTCTGCCTCAATATGTAAATGAGGAAGGGTGTGTCTTAGAGAGGCAAATATTATCACATGCACATAAATAAATACTTAAAAAAATTAGTAATAAATAAATCAATATAAAATAAAAATAAGCTAATTATTACAAAAAGAGAAGCTAATTAAAAGATATAAATACATTTATGTCTCACTGTATAATTTAATTTCTACCTACAATTATTTGTTTATAGTTTTGGGGGGCAATTCATTGAATGCTTATTTATTAATTGAGCATTTATTTATTTTTGTAATTATTTTTAGATATGGCAGAGTTGCATATGCTCTGTCTATGTTTGGTTTAAATGTTTGCTAAGATAAATCCCCTGTTAGTTGTCTTACTTTTTTGTTTTTCTTTTATTGTAATTTATCTTTATCTGTTCATGTACACCTTTGCTATCCTCTCTGAGAGTAGTTTTTCCTGTAAATGTTTTTTGACTTAATAAAAAAAAAATAATAATAACTATCATGACGTCCTACCTGTCCAAGGCTATGGCTGTCATGGAGTAGATGCTGGCAAACACAGCTGTGACCGGGAAGAAGTTGTGAAACCTGCAGTAGACCTCCCCAAAGTACCAGTCTCCGTGGGCTGCGTAAATGAAGTTGATGAGGGTGTTGAAGGCAGCCATGGATGCGTCTGAGAAAGCCAGGTTCAGTAGGAAGTAGTTCGTCACGGTCCTCATCCGTTTGTGCGCAAGAACGATCCAAATTACGATCAGGTTGCCGAAGACAGCCACCAGCAGCACCGTGATGTAAGCCACGGACCAGAGCGCAACGCGCCAGGCTGGCTGCGCAAACTGGTTGGCCAGAACTCTGCTGGGGGCCGTGGTGATGTTGGAGCCATCGTGTTCAGGGGCCATTCCCCGAGGGTCCTCAGACAGAGCTGCTGCTCCAGACTCCCTTCTGTGAGAAAGAGAGATTGGTCCTGATGCTTGGAGCGCGGCGTTGCTGAAGTGGAGTGAGCGTAACCCACGCGGTGTGAATGAAGTGAAGAAAACAGAAATCCACCTCACGCTGAAAACAAATCCTCCTGTTCTTCTATTTTTATAAACCAATGACAGATTGTCTGAGAGAAGATGTTTGTTCTCAAAAAAAAAAAAAGTGTATCTGTGACACTTTAGATTCTGTGCGTAAAAGCTCAAGATGGAATTTGTTTTTTTGTAAATATTCCTTCATAGAAATAATGTTTAACAACAGCAGTTAAGACTCAATACTCACTGCAAAAATTAAACCTGACAAGCTTTCAGTTGAGGGTTATAAAGAATATTACCTGAGGTGTTTGAGATCCCTCTTGCTGTGATACTGTTAATCCTTTGTCATGAAAAGCAAAGCTGAGATATGTGGGGTGTTATGAATGCTTGTTGTGTAACCATAATCTGACTTTAAAGGGGGGGTTTGGTACATGGAGCACATGATGCAAATCCTTGGCTTACACCGACCTGGAATGTTTCTTCTAAAATAGAAATAAGTGAATTCTTATCATGGCAAACCTCATGAACAATCCACAGTGTGTGGTCTGTATTTTGTCATGATAACAGAATCTGTGTTAAATGTCGCTAATTCATGGTTTTGAATAAAGTCACAGTTACACATAGTGAGTTCAGAGGAAAAAATACATTATTACACCTAAGAAATACATATTGATTAAAACTCCCACTTAATTACAGACACAAAACAAAAAAGAATCCGACAAGAAAGGCCTCAACTTTAATGAAAAACATTTATTGCATTCTGTACAATAACAATAAAGCTTCTTCCATTTTAGCTTAACCCAAACTGGTCATGCAAACTCTTTCAAGCAGTGGTTTATGATGAAAACCAGAAGGGGAAAATTATGGATTGGTATCCTTCTTAGCGAGAAGGATGTTTGCATCCTAGAGAGGCTGAAAGATTGCCTGTTCAAACCCTTGAGCAGAACCCTTAACCCCAGAATGCCCCCCTAATACCACTAAGTGTCGCTGCCCACTGCATCCAAAGGGATGGGTTGAACACAGACAATTGAGGGATATTTTATCAATCTTCTTTAAACGGCCATGTTCACAGACAAAAAAATAAACCATTCATGCACTCTTCATGTCTGTTTCTGAAATCCGCACTGAGGGATGTTTGGAAAAAAACAGAAGATTAAGTTTCAGTCACATGAGTGAGGATTACTGGGTACAATGTGAACTTATTTGTGTCACAATTTCAAGCGAACATTAACTTTTCTTTTCACTGTGGAACAAATGAGAACATCAAAAATTGGCAGCAAATTGCAACAATATGGGAAAAATCTTTTTTTTCCTCTAAGGATGCGTTTGTTAAATAATACATGTATTTGTTTTTAGCATACAGAGTATACATTCTGATACTCTGATATAGCATCCAGTGCAACTATGTGTGTGTGTAACTGAATCTCGATAAACATCCAGCTGTTCTGTCAAGGCATAAAAAGGCACGAAAACTAACAGGTTGTTCAAGGAGAGCATTAGTTATTGTTAGTTATTAGTGAATTCCACTGTGTTAAATATGTAGTGTCAAAGTACATTGACTCTTTTAGAGTTATTACAACAACAACTGGAGTAAGATACACACTATGTACAGAGTTAATTTAACACAAATTCAGAGTGGGACCAAAAGCACTCGGATTGATGTACAATTTAAATCTTAAAGTGTTAATTTAATGCAAAATGTACTGTGTGGAAAAATCTAAAGTTCATGTGAGAGAATCCATCTTTAGGACCACATCCAGTCTTTTGCTCTACATATTGATTTTGTCATTTTTATTTCTGTAATTTTCTTTACAGAAGAGTAATAAGTAAGCCATTGTTGAAAGAAACTCATAAGACGTCCTGTTTGAAGTCTACTTCTAGCTACAATCTGTAAAGGACAAAGAAATAAGTGATCTGGTCAGAAGAGAACATACCGTAATTGAATATTAAATCTAAGTAAAACCCTATATGGGTGGTAAAGTATGTCTGAATCAGATGTGTCTAAAGAGCTCACGTTCTCTGCTTAAGTAAAGGTAGACACTTGTTTAAAAAAAAAAACACTGGTAAAATGAAAAGTACCACTTGAACTTCATTAAAAGTGTAGTTTCTACATTGTACTTAAGTACAAAAATAAAATGAAGTTTTTGCCTTAAGTGATACAAAATAACTTAAAACTCTAAAAGGTTCTATGCACAAAAAATATGTTAAATTTCCTCTTCAGGTCACAGTGACAGTAGAGAAAACTTTAAGAAATACTGACTCGGTCCAGTTTTGTTTTAACTAAAATTGCAGACAGGATAATAAAGGGCTATGGTATTCACAGCATTAACGTTGCAAAGAAGATGTAAGTTAAAATATAACTTGAAGCATAATCAAAAACAAATTTAAAATGGAATAAAGCAGGAATGGATGCAGATTTTATTGTGTCTCAGAATCTGTGATGTTTCCCACGTCCTTATCTTCATCCATGAACAAACTAAAACTGGCCTCCAACTGAAAAGTCTGTGCGACCTGTGTAGAATAGAAAGTAAAGATATTTATGTTTAAATNTCTGATACTCTGATATAGCATCCAGTGCAACTATGTGTGTGTGTAACTGAATCTCGATAAACATCCAGCTGTTCTGTCAAGGCATAAAAAGGCACAAACACTAACAGGTTGTGCAAGGAGAGCATTAGTCAGAAAAGCTGTTAAAAATAAATCTGCACAGTGAATTCCACTGTGTTAAATATGTAGTGTCAAAGTACATTGACTCTTTTAGAGTTATTACAACAACAACTGGAGTAAGATACACACTATGTACAGAGTTAATTTAACACAAATTCAGAGTGGGACCAAAAGCACTCGGATTGATGTACAATTTAAATCTTAAAGTGTTAATTTAATGCAAAATGTACTGTGTGGAAAAATCTAAAGTTCATGTGAGAGAATCCATCTTTAGGACCACATCCAGTCCTTTGCTCCACATATTGATTTTGTCATTTTTATTTCTGTAATTTTCTTTACAGAAGAGTAATAAGTAAGCCATTGTTGAAAGAAACTCATAAGACGTCCTGTTTGAAGTCTACTTCTAGCTACAATCTGTAAAGGACAAAGAAATAAGTGCTCTGGTCAGAAGAGAAAATAATTGAATATTAAATCTAAGTAAAACCCTATATGGGTGGTAAAGTAAGTCTGAACCAGATGTGTCTAAAGTGCTCACATTCTCTGCTTAAGTAAAGGTAGACACTTGTTTAAAAAAAAAAACACTGGTAAAATGAAAAGTACCACTTGAACTTCATTAAAAGTGTAGTTTCTACATTGTACTTAAGTACAAAAATAAAATGAAGTTTTTGCCTTAAGTGATACAAAATAACTTAAAACTCTAAAAGGTTTTATGCACAAAAAATATGTTAAATTTCCTCTTCAGCTCACAGTGACGGTAGAGAAAACTTTAAGAAATACTGACTCGGTCCAGTTTTGTTTTAACTAAAATTGCAGACAGGATAATAAAGGGCTATGGTATTCACAGCATTAACGTTGCAAAGTAGATGTAAGTTAAAATATAACTTGAAGCATAATCAAAAACAAATTTAAAATGGAATAAAGCAGGAATGGATGCAGATTTTATTGTGTCTCAGAATCTGTGATGTTTCCCACGTCCTTATCTTCATCCATGAACAAACTAAAACTGGCCTCCAACTGAAAAGTCTGTGCGACCTGTGTAGAATAGAAAGTAAAGATATTTATGTTTAAATATAGTGAGCAAAAGTAAAAAGCCTTCAGGAAAATAGGCACTCAAGTAATGTAAAGATTATGAAAACAATCTACTCCAGTACAATAATAAAGTATCTATACTTAGTTACATGACAGCTCTGCTCTGAACATCACTCTAAATACGATGAGACATCAGCATCCGCGGCGGTGGGGATTCTTCTCTCCAAGTGACAAGGAAGCTGGTTAGAGTTGATTGGAAGATGGATGGTGTTAAATACAGAATAATCCTGACAGGGCAGTGGGGGCACATCTCCCAAATCACCCCAAAAAGTAGAGTTGCTACTTCTAAAAGCCAGATACCACCACAGAAACATATAAATCAGCGGTAACATAAAAAGAAGGCAGAGGAGGCTAAGAAGAGCTATTTAAAAACCACATATAAGACACAACTCCAGTAAGAAAGATGAATGAAAGCATCGAAATAGAGATGATTAAAGGAGCATGAACACATTGACTGTTGTGTGTTTGGTGTGCAGTCCGCTGAGTCACACGACCTCAAGGATCACAAGGTGTTTTAATCACCTCACAGTCTACAGATGTTGGGGAATTTAAATCAAAAGCTGATGTTCCCTTTCATGTTCTTTCACCGGAAAGCATCTTCATCCATGTACAGAAAACCAGTCCACCAACACATCCCAACGGATAACAAAGCCCTTGTTTTCATGTCTTTTTGAACCCGATTTTCATTATTTGCTTCCTCTTTGTGATTGGATAAATATAATATTATTACTTACCGGCACACAAGTATGTATCTGTATCATAGATTTTTGTATTTGGCTTTAATTTAACTTCCCAGATTGTTTTAATGAACCTTTATGTTAGCTCAACTCCTTGTGGATCTAGACTTTGTGTCTTTACCTGAATAGCCCTGAATTCTCCTCACCTTTTGTCTGTCAGCTATTTACTACTAAGGCAGAAAAATGGCGGAAGTTGTGCCCACTGTGAAAAGACCACAAAAGGTCAGAAAGTCTGTTTTCCTCCCAGCAAGATCTCATTACGCAGAGACCACTTTGTTTAGACCACTCCCTGTCTCAAATGTCACTGTTGGAACCGCTTCCAAACACGCCCTGTCCTCCATATTAAAAAGGTCACTGGCTACCAAGTAATCGCTGACTGAATCATTAGCCGCATCCAAAACGATCGCGCTTTGATTCTATGTGAATAATTCAGGCATAATTGAATCAAGGGGGGTTGACAGCATGGTGCAGGGTGGGGTGTTTTGTTATTTGTTCGATCTGTTTACCTCTTAAAGAGACAATGCAGTCCATTGGAAAAAGGAGTTTTGAAAAATGAAATGTCTCAAAATACATGTTCTAAACACTGAAAGGGCTTTAGATTGGCTTATAGCAAAACGTAAACTGGATTTTTTTTTAAGTTTTTTTTTTTTTTATGCTCATTTGTAGGGTGCAACTTTTTTGGATGGCTCAAAAAATACCTGAGCTGCGGATCTTTTGAGTGGCGGCCTAGAGCATAGAGCTTGGAATCCTGAGGTTCTGAGTTTGAACCCCGCTCCAAAAGACTGCCACTCTGGGTCTCTGAGCAAGACCCTTAACCCCCGGTTGCTCCCTGGGGGCCCGAGATGGCAGCCCACTGCCCCCCAAGGAAATGGGTTAAATGCAGAGGTAGATTTCTCAAATGTGAGAGCAATAAAGTTCAATCATTATTATTTTTATTATTTTGATGCTCCGTAAGAGCTGCCAATAGCCTCTACTCTGCTTCTTTAAATAATGGTCTCTTTCCTTGCCCTGCCACTATGGGTGGATTAAAACATCCTGGTAGGTATAGAGATGAGCCATATGCTATGCTGGCCTGATATCTGCGTTATTTGATCAATAATGTTCTCAAACCTCTGACACCTTCTCAAAACAATTAAATTAGATGTGAAGTTTTCCGACCTTTGAAGGTCATTGGCTGTTTGTTTGTTTTATCAAGGGTGCCAGAATTATGGGGCTGATAGCAAATGCTCATCACACTCGTCTGCAAAGAATATGTCTCTAAACTTCACTCTGCTTCTAGAATTAGAATGCACTGAATTTTAAGACTGAAATTAGTAAAATGGAAGATAAGGTTTAATAGAATGCTTCCGTAAGGCACACATTAAATTAGGTTGAAGTCATAGATGATTGTTACGGTTTTACGGATTGTTATTATTACGGAATGTAAAAAAAATTCAAGGGGTATGAATGATAGGCTGTTGTTCTTATATTATAGTGTGTCAGTAATTTATATATATAACAACACTACTGATTTATCCTATTGTTAAACCTTATTTAAGGTCTTATTGTTGTTTATTGGTGTGAAACACAGTTTTTAAGTGGTTTTATTTAAAGTGAAAGGGATTCTGCAAAGGTGGATGAGTGAGTGAATGAATGAGAGAAAGCAGCTTACAGCTGAGAGATGGCTCTGGCGGGATTACAGGTCTAAAAGGAGCGGGACTTTTCTCCTCTGGGACAAGCCGTGAAGACCGAAAAGGTTGGAATGAGCAGAAACATCTGAGAATAAGGAGGTAATTAACTTTTTAAAGGGTCATTTTGCATCCTATTTTCAACAAACAATTATTTGATCAGTCTGAAGAAGCACCTAGATATAAGACATTTTAAAAATTTGAACTCTAACTATATTGAGGTGTTTGAATGTCTTGGTGAATTTTCTTCATTGATCTATTGAAGGTGTGCTGTGCAGATGTAACATCACATATAATGAAGAAAAGAAAGCAATTGCAAAACACAGCTAAGTCATTTGTTATGTATTGCAGTCAGTAATGGTAGCCGATGTGAGATAAATAAACCCCAAACTACTAGAATAATCCATTTTACTTTGTGCAAATGTCTCAGTTATATAGCAGGTTCCACAGCTCCCATAGCGAATCCTGCTGGTGGAAAAGTAAAAACAGCCTTCCCTACATTACAAAATGCTTTGCTGTGTGAAATCTGAGCCCTGCAGATGTAAAGAGGAGGGCCAAATGTTTAAGGAGGGCGCAACACAACAAGTAGAACTGCTTGTTTAAACAGGAAGTTGAAAGGGAGAAATGACAGGCAGAGAGTCTCATTTTGAGCTCCACTGTGCCGCTGCATTTAAAGTTTAAAGGTCACTATAGATCATTGAAGGGTAAACAGGGCTAAATACTGACAGGTAAGACATGCAGCCTTTCAGAATATGTTTCTTAAACCCATGTTAATGTTTAATTTGAATGAAAAGGAACTCGACACAGGAAATCAGCACTTTGCTTCACTGAATGCCTTTAACATATGACAGGGGACTTTTACGGTACCAGTAAAACAGCCTGTACATGTGCTTCTACTAATGCAGGAGAAGGTGCAGACACCAGCAGATACAAGCACGGACCTGGATCTGTTTTTAATCATTTGTTGAACGAACCACGCCTGTAACATCAGAAAAATATGTGTAAATATGTTTCATCACTGCCTAGAGGAGTATACATTTACCAGCTTTAGTCGTTTATACTATTAAGTGATAAGTATGTTTTAAAAATGCATGCCTTCTCTTAAAGCTTATTATTCATATCAGTCACTTATCCTTACCCCTTAACTAACTGGTTGGCTGCAGATGTCCTTTATTAACCTCTGACAGTTGAGGCAAAACTAAGAAATGACCCCAAATATATAGTTTTACAATATTAATTAAAAAAAAAAACAGTTTATGTTGTTTAGTGTTGAAAAAGAAAACTGAGATGCTTGCTGCAAAATATTTTAAAGTGATGAATGCAAACTGTTTTCATTATGTATATAGGAGAGATAAACAGGTACGTTACAGAGCTGTATGCTAGGACTAAACTCTACTAAAGTGCTAGGTAAAAGTATTTCTTTTATAATGGACCAACACATCTCTTATTCAGTACAACTTACAAAGTAAAAAGTCATAGGTAAGTAAATCATAGGCAATCATAGGCAGTAAAAAGACATAGGTAAATTAGGTATGTTTCTATAGACTGCACACATCTAGAGAGTAAAAGCATTGTCCATTCATCTTTGTCTAATTGTGCAGCCTCAGGTAGACTATATTGAAAAAGTCTGAGCATAGTTTTTCAAGTATCAAAACATATTTTCTTTTTATTTAGTTCTAGACATTGGCTGATTGTAGCCTTTATTTAAAGTATGTAATACAGTTTTAACTGTAGGTGACCCTTTCAAGTCTTCTAGGGCCTCTAAATGTCTTACTACCTGGACTGTGGTTTCTTTGAAAATTAACTGCTGATCCAATTGGGTCCTAGTAGTTAATGTAAAACTTTTTCTTTTAGGAAACTTGTTGCAGATTATGTTTGCAGAGTTTTTTTTAAAGGTTTTTGTGTCACTTATTCAATCAAATGACTAACTAGCTATCATCTAAATAAACTTCAGCCCTCCCCACCCTGGTGTCTGGACAGGCTCTACAACTGCTTGGTTTTTTAACTTTCTCCTTCTGCTCAGAGCTTCGATAGAGAAGTTTGAAAGACAAAAAGCTCCCTGAATCTAACAGTGTTATTGTTTTCTGCCCGGTAGATGGAGCGTGCCGCCATCCCACCAATCTCCAGTGTCGCCGTCTGCGGTGGAACTCATGGGAATGAGTTGACAGGGGTGTACATTGTGAGGGAAATGCAGAAACAGAAGCTGGAGAAAGTGGGATCTGTTTCTATAACCCCTGTTTTGACCAATCCTAAAGCCTTAGATGTTGGCAGGAGATACACAGAGATGGATTTAAACCGCTGTTTCACAGATGCCTTGCTGAGGTAAGCGAATTGAAAATAAAAGTCCTGTAAGGCAAATTTATTTATATTATGCATTTCAGTAGCAAGATATTTCAAAGTGCTGTGCTCCAAGAGTTTATAGTATTAATAGCTAAGATCATTGTTCTCCTTTCAGTTCCCCCATAACAGAGTCGACCCCATATGAGCTGAGGCGAGCCCAGGAACTGAACGCTCAGCTAGGGCCTAAAGGAAGCGCAGAGGCTGTGGATCTGCTCATAGACCTGCACAATACCACAGCCAACATGGGGCTGTGCCTCATCTTCTACTCTATAGACTGGATCACTCTGCACATTTACAAATACCTACAGGTATGCATTTCAGAAAGCCCTTCAGACAGAGTTTCTGGCTACCTTTCCTGTGCTAAATGGTAATGATGACACGTAATTCTAACCACAAAACCACAAAATGCTAGCTATCCCAAATTCAGCACTTTTAAAAGGTCCAAAACACATTTATTTATGAACATAATTTACCTACTGAGCATCTTTATACTAAAAAAGCTTCCTTTTTTGCCCTCAAGATAAAGAGTTCACTTCTTTGCTTTGTAGTTGTGACAATGTAATGACAATAATTTGAATTCTATTCTAGTTAATGATCCCACATTGACAGATCTCTAGAAACTCCTTTTAGCTCTTTCACTCACACTGACATCCCTGCTAATCTCTTAAACCTAACATAAAATGTGTGATGTCTTCAAACTCAAAGAGTATTGTTTTTCAGAATAAGATGAGCTCTATTCCTGTGAGAGCAATCCAGGTGGCCGTTCCTGCCTCTGATGCTTATTCCCTGGAGTCAGTGGGCAAACATGGCTTTGGTAACTATCAAAATTTTCATATATACGTAGATTATGTTCATTTATCCAGAAAATCTGTGGCTGACTTTACTTCATTGCAGCGATAGAAGTGGGTCCTCAACCTAACGGCGTGCTCCGAGCTGATATCTTCAACATGGTTAAAGAAGCAGTGGAGCTCACATTAGCATGGCTTCAGGAATTCAATTCTGGTAGGATGTATGTTGTTTTTTCACAGCAGATCACAAACAGATTATGGAATATTGAGATCTATTTTTCTATCTTCTTGAGATACACTCTCTTTTTACTATTTATAATTTCAATTTTCTAATGCAACATAAAATGTGCATAAAATAAAACCTGCAACCTAGTTTTATACTTTATTGTGTATGTGATCCAATCCGAATCAGGTTAGTGATTCTCGTCTGCTAACAGGACACACTTTTGAGGGCAGCACAGTGGAAGCATACACTTTAGTTAAAAGTGTCGACTACCCAAGAGACCCGGCAGGTAAAATTACAGCTGCCATCCACCAAGACCTACAGGTGCGCTGCAAGATTTGGGTTTTAGTGCTTTTACTGCAGCAATATTAAAGCAGACTCCAGGGGAAGTTAATGAAAAGCTGCATAAAGTAAAAAATTTTTTCCTCCAGGATAATGACTTTAAGCTGCTCCGGTCGGGGGATCCCATCTTCCTGACATTTTCCGGGGAGACTTTGAAGTACGAGGGAGAAGACCTCTACCCTTTCTTTGTAAATGAATGTGCCTACTATGAGAAGAAGATTGCTTTTCATTTAGCTCAGAAGAAAACATACACCTTCCCATCCATATCTGTGAAGAAGGACTGATAAACCACATAAAAACAAAGATAACAATGCTTCAACAACAAAAAAACACAAATCTAATTTAAGATGATCTGTCACACAAGTTGAGCAAATCCAGTGCCTTGTTCACATGTTTACATTTTGTCTGGTTAAAACAAAATGTAATATTTTTCAAATTCTGATTTTACATTCAAGACTGATTGTGGAAATCAGGAAATTCAGCAACGGTTTTAAAATTTCCTAATTTTCTAATCTATTAAAAATTGAACACCTGTGATGTATACTGCATTCGTACTCCCCAATCAGTACTTGTTAATACTTCATGGTAATTTACCAATTTGATATGATTTCAGGAGCAGGTATTTTGAATTATTTGTAGGTGTGGCCAATATGAACTTAAAGGGATATGATTTTTTTATGTATTTATTAATAAAGCTATAATTAAAAAAGTTATTTTTAACTTGTTTGCAGTCTTTTTTTTTTACTTTCTATATTTGTATTTGTGACTTGCTTCTCTCTGCTTGAAGACTCTTTTCTTCCCTGAATTGATTTAGTCTTGAGTTTTCATGTCTGATGCAAACTGTGAAAAAGTTGGACTGGAACTGCTGCATACAGGGACCTACAAGGATTACTATTATTTCTAAACATTTTTAATTAACTTTATGTTTTTTTATTGAATCTGAAAGAACGAATCTGAAAGAATGGCATTTCAGCTAATCAGCACAAGAAACTTCCTGCCACTTTAGACATTGACTTTTTTTCTTTCTTAAAGAAAATGGTTGCTTTGGGGAATACAATCCATTAACTAGAATTTAATGTGAAAGTCTATACTGGGTTCAACAATAAGACAACTCTGTAATCCCAAATAGACCCAAGGAAACTTTGAGGTCAACATGGAGCACAGCAATGATGCTGAAAGATAGCTTGTGATCCTACATAGATGACTCAAAACGCTGATAAGGACACCGATTGGGAGCAAAACCAAAACACCGAGGAAGACTACTCACTAGAGAACAGCATTTAAATCAGAATGGCCAGCATCATGGAAAAATGGTCCAATTTCTCCTCAGAATGACAGATTTCAACAGAAAGTGATTGACTCAGGGGAAGTCATCCCTCTTCAAAACAGGTTTACCTGTCTGAATGGAAAAAAAATTTGGAAAATTACCATCTGCTGAGAACAGTAAAAGGTGTAAAATCAAAATTATGATTTCTACCAGTAAAGTGGGGTCTGATCTCAGAGAATATTCTGACAGGCACAGAAGAGCACCTGAACCTTCACAATCATCAAACTGGAAACAGGGATGCTGTGGTCAAGGAAAAAATCAGAAGTACTGAAGGAGGATTTCATGCATCTGCTGAATAAAGCTGAAGGTCTCAATATCAAGTGTTTCTCAGTGGATTCAGTGTTTCTTGCTTTTATGCAGGGACACAACTTCTGATCATGTTTAAAGGGTTGCTAAATGTTTGTGTCTTATTGAGTTTGAGATTTATAAGTTATTTTTGAATATTTTTGGAATAAGTACACCTTTACAAGAATGGGAATTTCTGTTTAAGCTGAACTGGAACTAAATGTCTTACATCTAAAGTGTTTTCTGTGATCCATCTACCAGCAGCCTTGACCCTAAAGAGAGAACATTCAGAAATAACAATGATGAGGCTGCCACATTGTTACGTCCCCTGGATAGGTCTAGGAGGTATAAGGGACCAACATACATTTAACAGGGAATCAAGGAGACAAAAAGGCATTTCATTTTATTCTGCCATATAGAAACCTACGGAGTAACCTGTCTAACAAGCACATAAACAGGAAAAAGCTGGGGTTAAACAAAAGGAAGCTCTGTCCTACAAAAGCTATCTGAGCAGGTATACTTGGAAGCAATTTATCAGCCCATTAGATGCTACAACAACCACAGAGGTGTATGGCAGACAAATGGCCCTGTAGTACAGTTTCACAGGCCTTAAATAGTGTACAGGTGATTTTAATTGGGCTGAGACTCAGGATGCAGCATCCAATCTTAGAGGCGGAGCCTAAAACAGAGCAAGGCTTTACTTTGGTGTAAAAAACAAAATTACATCCAGCTTGGGGATTTAACACACATTCACTACAGCTCCTACTGAGACAGAGATAAGCAGATAGATGGCTCAGAGAAGTTAATGGAAAAAAAGGTCTTTACAGGACTTCTGTAGGACAATAGGAGTCCGACATTAAACTTCCCCAGACTGATCCCATTAAACCTGTCACCCCACACCCTGACGCAGATCAAGGGCCCCCTGAAAATTCAACAGGAAACATCAGATTTATTTTTATTTTTTTTTGCCAACATTTATTGTCATTACACTGTCACAATTGCAGAACAACAAAATAAACTTTCTGCACCTGGGGAGCTGTGTGGGGATAAGGGTCTTGCTTTAAGGACCAAGAGTGGCAGTTTGTGGGAGAGGAGCTTGAATTTAGAACCTCAGGATTCAAAGTCCAATGCCCTAACCAGTAGGCCGCCACTCCCCAAAGCAGGCATTAGCCTGAAGGGTCTTGCCTAAGGACCCAAACTGTTAGCTCATTGCCTCAGCTGGGATATGAACCCAGGCTTCCTGTTTGCAGGATGAGGGACTTTGAGCCAGCCGCTAAAATCAGATCTCCCCATTGAGATTTTTTTTTTCCTTTTTGTCTCACCTAACTTCACTGACAATCTGAAAGTTTAAAAGTGGAACCCAAACAGCCCCCTGGCCCAAAAGCCCTGCTACTAGATCAGCATCCTCCAACCATAACACAGCATTGTTTTAAAAAAAAAAAAGAAATAGTGAATCATGTCCGCTTCTTGTTGCCAACACTAGACCCCAGATATCTCAAGATAATAAAAACAACAAACAACTGGGGCAAAAGATTAAGGAAATATATGGATTTGAAAAGGCAAACATGCCTCACATTTGATTGCTAAAACAGGCGGACTCTGTAACTAGCTAGATTACCTATAGAGACGTCTGGGTTCACTGGATCTCATTCAACATAAGGGGCTCAGAATGTCAGGCCATACCAGTGTTCAGGATTTTTATTTCTAAAGACAATTTACATTTATAAATGTATTCTATTATATACTATTGAGAAAAATCCTGAAAGGACACATTCAAGGTTGTGTTGGCAAATAGGAAGAAGCTTAGTGGGGTTGTAAACTTTTGCAAAGTTCTCTATAACATTTTGCATGGCCTTCACGAGACATGTGCGCTGTTAAAATTCAATCAATGAAATATTTGAAACAAATTAATCAGTTAATGCATCTTGTAGGATTCATGATAATCTTACAAGATGTATATCAATAATGTTCTCCACAGTAAATTAGAGGCAGTTTTGTTGTTGCTAAAATAATTTTGTAATAGTGCCCAATAAATGGTGTAAATATTTAATTATCAGTTAATTCTTAGTGCAGTTCTCATTCAGGAAGAAGAACTGAGGGTGTAGCTGATTATTTGTACCCTCTGCTTTTAGAATTACCATAGAAAATGAGTGCATTATGGATCATAGTGTGCTTTATTCATCTCATTACTACCACTAGTATGGTTACAATTGTTATTTGGCTCCATTTTACATTGAGCTATAATAACTAGTATCCCTCCCTCTGGATCTTAAAGTATATCTTCAGATTTCTTTACTTTCTTTTCAAAAGCTGTGGCTTTAGTCCCATTTTCTAATTGTACAGAAACAGTAGAACAAAAACCCAATTACTGACCAATTATCTATTTTATTTCTACAAAAACAATACAGTATTGTGCTTCATAAGGAATAGCTTTCTCAGAAGCTGGAACATATGAAACTAAACATAAAACTTTTCTCTATAAGCATGTTGAAAATTCAAAACATAGTCACATACTTGTTTTTTCAGACACCAGTGTGAAATGACAACTCACCATTTTAATCCTTAATTTTAATCCACACCCCATCAGTTTAAGCAAAGCCAGGGCTAGACACTGCCCTCGCCTGGTCAACAGAAGGCATTACAGGAACAACTGTTTATCCCAAAC
The DNA here is from genome assembly GCF_000732505.1 of Cyprinodon variegatus. NCBI lineage: Eukaryota > Metazoa > Chordata > Actinopteri > Cyprinodontiformes > Cyprinodontidae > Cyprinodon > Cyprinodon variegatus. The sequence continues at coordinate 508,397 of NW_015150779.1, forward strand.
CTCCAAGACCCTGATTTGTCCTTCAATTTGGAAAACGGAGGAATAGAAAATCAGATAAAAAAGGGGACCAATGTCTGAACAGCTTGGAAAACTGAGACCTTTGCTGTTTCAATTTTTTTTGTTTGTTTTCTTAAATTTGGTCAGTATTTAAGTCCAAGTTTGTCCTTTTTTTGTATAAAAATAAGAACAATTTCTAAAAGTTTTAAAATTGTGCTGTTCTCTCTCACATTATTTTCCACCAAAGCATTTTATGGAAACATTTTTGAGAACATGTTAATCTCATATAAAATTTACCAAGTTTATCCTTATGTAAAAGAACAGTTGGACAAACCAGAAGCTGAATACATGATATAAATCAGTTAATCAGCCAAATAAAACAGATTACAGCTTTTTTTTTGCAGTTCTTCTCTTATTGTGTAAAAGTATGATGCACTTAAAATATATGCTTACAACCAGTAACGGCAATGGATTTTACTTGGATTATATGTGGTGGGCCCATAGAGAGAAAAGTATATTTTGAAGTACAAATTTAACTTTTTAAGGTTTTTGTTCCCTTAATGAAACATTCTTTTATATTAAACCCCTTTTAATCTATTATGCTTTATTCCAAGAATAACTCAGCTGTTCTGATAAGGTTAAAGAGTTCTGTTAGAGGAGAAATGGTTTCATAAGGTCCAAGGAATATGACATTATGAAGAAGTTATAAAGCATACTACTGTATGGTGTCCAATAGTATCAAGCACCATAATCTGAAAATGGAGAAAAAATAAAAAAGCTGGAGATTTAGCACATGGAGCATATCTAAAGAAAAGAAACCCAAGAACTACAGAAGATCTGCGGAGATCACAGAGGGCAATGCAACACAAAAACTGCTTGTGCAGCTTAAAAAAAAAATTGCTCAGAAAAACTGCATCTTGGCCTCTGTGCTGGAAAACAAGCACTAACAAAGGACATACATACAGAGCATTTCTGGACGAAATCATTTAAGAGGCTGCAACAGACCAGCCTAAACATGCAGCCACAAATAAAAATAAAAGGGTAAACACTAAAGCAAATATGTGCTGAAACGGAAGTGAATGTCCAGACCTAAATTACATCAATCAGGAGGAAAGGCTGTTGTTGCTGGAGCCTCTGTCCAATCTGAAATTTAACCATTTTGCAAAAATAAAAGCAGAAAACGGAGTACAGATTTTTAACTTTGATAGAGAAATAACCCCAGAAATGGAACCAGGAATGGTGAGGTGTATTTGTTAAAGAATGTTTTTTATTTCCCAAGTATTTTACATTTGAACGGAGGCAGAATGAGCCTTAATTCTTGCAAATAGTTTTGCAAGGCACTTAATATTAAGGAGGGGGCTTAATTGGTTGGAAAGGACAAAACTTAGCAAAGCTTAACGACCTTCTCCACACTCCATCTAGGAAAACCCAGCACTTAAAAGCATTAATTCATCTTTTAACATTTTCAGAACTGCATTAGCAACTAAAGACTGTAATAACACAAGTACACAGTATTGTTACAAAATAGATCCATCAATAACATGATGGTAGAAGGTGAGTGGTTCCACTTACAGAGAGTGACATTTCATGACATTTAGTCATTTTACCACAGCCAAAAATAAAGCATCACCACAGATAATAGAAAGGTCAGTTCCAACGACATGCAAAGCCTTGATATTCAAAAACAAACACAGGATCAAAACGCTTCAATAAAGGCGCATCAGACCGTTTTATATCAAACAGATAGATACCTGGACTTGGATGGAAGTCCACATCTTAACGTTACGATAGTGCAAGTTAAACACAGTTGTATCCGAGTTAAGGACAACATGGTGAGCAGCTAAAAGAAGCATTGGCAACCAAAAAGAAGGCAAAATAAAAATAGCAAACTCCTAAAGGAAAACAAACATCTAGATGTTGAAAACATGCAACATCAATAAACAAATCAGTAACTGGCAAATAAAAGGCAAAGGTGAGATAAAGCCACGCAATAAATGATTCAAATCTCCATATACAGTAGGAGTACTTATGAAATAGCTGCAGCTTGCTTTGTTAAACCTGTGATACCCTGCACCATTTCTGCATCCCAGGACTGCTACAGTGGAAGTGAGATGCTACAACCTGCTGATTTTATTGCTATACAACCGGAGATTATTGGAAGGAGGGTTGTAGACCTGCTGGTTATCTTTAAGTGTATTATTCCTCTGTCTTTATGCGACCCGATACGCCCTTATGCGGGTGTAGTGATTGCGGTGACTTCTGGCTGCCCAGATGAACAGCGCGGCAGCCATCATCTGCAGAGGGAAGGAGATAAGAGCCAGGTAGAGAGACCACCCCATTGACCAGTCAACCGTGGCTAAAGGTTTGTAGCTGTAGTGGAACAGATCCATGTTGGCCCGGAAACAGCAGACGGTTCCCAGAGAGCAGAGACCTGGTGATGGCATGGGAATAAAATATACGTTGGTTGGATGCAGTCACTTTTTTCCAGTTAATAAAATCTGTTATCCTAAAAGCTGTGGTTTCATTAAGTAAAAAAAATAATCAAGACAGTTGACTTCAAAGAAATTAAACTAATGATACCAAGATGAAATAGAACTGCGCCGAGTTTAAAAGAAAAGTGAGGCTTCGAACTCAGAACCTCAGGATTCCAAGCTCTATGCCCAAACTACTAAGCCTACTTATTTTTAATGATTTACATTGTGGATACATATTTCTAAATCCATGTAGCAATTAAATCAAGAATATAATCAAAATTTGAATTACATTTTTAGTAATCAACCCTAAAAACTAGGGATCTCGACAACGGATGGCCCTTTGGAGTATAGAGGATAAGGATGCATTTCTCTCACCTGCAATAAAATGAAGCACTCCCACACCCAGAGTAGGTGTGAAGCTGCGGCATAGGCAGGCACAGACCCCGATGAGCCCGCTGAGAAATACCAGGGCCAAAGACACTAAGGGCAGGAGAAACTGGCACCTCCACAGGTCTGCACCGAAGGACAGCAACTCATTAACTACATCAATTTCTGGTTCAATTAAACAAACTGTTATGTGCAAGCCAACGCTAAGCTAAAAGTAGTTTAAAGGACAAATAAAATAGTTAAAATGTTCACATTAGATTTTGTGGTGTTTGGTTTTTCAGCTTACATGTTCTCAGCAGATCCTCTTCTTCTCCTTTGGTCTTTGTTTTGAACTGCTGAGGAAGGGTAAAGCTCAAACATTGGGTCTCCATCTTAGGATCTAAAGTAAAAGGAAGAGGGAAATGATTGATCCAAGCTGTGGGCCTTCAATATCAAGGCATAAAACAGGCTGGGAAACAAAGCTGGCAAAGAAGGTCAGATGTATTAATGGTTTTATTATTCTTTGCATAAGCAGGCGTTTTTAAACAGATCAGCATCACATAACTTCAAATACAGAGAAAAAAAAACTAAACAAAAACAGCCCCTACCATCCAAACGACATATTCTGACCCGATCCTGTCCTTCAACCTAAGCCCTTACTCAAGGAGATTATTTAGTGCTTTTTTTTTATTGTCCATAGAATGGAGTGCAGGATTTTGCTGGCTTTCTTCTTTAAACAGATTGTCATGGTTACACCCCCATTTAAGCTCATCTACTTTTTATAACCCTTCTCTGGTCGAGGTAAAGCCAGGAACAGGTTCTACAGTCAAAAAAAGCAGATTTTTTGATCTGGCTCAACAAATTACTTACAAACAAAGCACACAAAGATAACCAGCGCCCTGAAAATTAGCCATAAGATGAGGAAAACTGTATTTATTGCATAAAAGCAGAATTCTGTGACTGTTCTGATGGTCAGCTTTAATGTGCTGTATTACAAACTACCTGTACATCCCCTGTGATGAGTGCAATCTGGTAGCTGTGTTCTGTCGACGCTTTCATTGTGTGGATGACGACCATCTGTTGATTAAGACACTGGTTAAAACCTTTATCATCCCGACAGGCTTCCTTGTTATTGTTTAGATTTACATATTTTTGCATCTTTTGGTCTAACTGACACCATGTCCCACAGATGATATCTTAAAAGCAGAGGTAGACCGATACATCAGCTGACTGGTATTAGTGTTTTTTTTTTTTTTTTTTTATTGGCATGCATTCACTGATTTATGCATTCAGCATCAAATACAGGGCATGCAATGCTGCTCCCTCCATTCAGTATCTATTGTTAATGTTTTTTTATTTGTTAAAAGGTGTTTGCCTTTGTTTAAACTGAGACTAGTGCAACATTGTCTCTTTTTTATCATCTAAATGAAAGAAGGAAAAAGCAATATCACCTTCAAATCAGCCCCATATATCAGGGATCGGTTAGAGTGATGTCAAAATAATCTGCATCCCCATCAGCCTTAAAAAAACCTGTATCGGTTGATCTCTACTTAAAAGCATGTTAAAAATGCAATAAATCTAGAATCTCTTCATTTTCTGCTCAAAAATTCAAACAGGACATATTGTCAAATGATGCTCAGACTCTGTTTCATATTTGTGTGTAAATGTGTATTCATATATATATTCATGTATAACATGTCAGCTACCCTTTCTGTGAGGAAAAAGGATAATTTTATCCAAAAGACAAGAGTATTAGAAATTGCAGTTCTTTGAGGTTCATATAGAACGGTCCAGCATCTTCCTACACCTATGGAAGAGAAAGTACATAGAGCCACCACCATGTTCCACAATTGGTATGGAGCTGTTTTGATGGTGTGCAGTGATTACCCGATTATTCCTGGAAAAAGAACCATCTAAAAAGCAGTTCAGAGGCATTAGTGGGCATATTATCACAGACACACAGACATCTGGAACAACTGGATTCCAAGGACTGGTTTGCAATAATGTCTGCTTGAAATTAAAAAGGACTTTCAACCAAAAAATGTTTTCACTGAAATTGGAGATCTAAATACACATTAGTTTAACATTCATGCAACTAGTTTTAGTGTAGAATGAAACAGCAATACCTGGCTCTCTAAACCAATAGGACTGGCTGGGCACCTGGATACACCTCCACCACAGACCCAGGGTCCCATTCAGGCTGAACAGGGGAATGCTGTATATTTTTTCCTCAAACTCCTCATTGATGAATTGATCTTTGAGTTTAGTGATGTTTAGGTCCTGTGAGTCAAGCGGGCTGCTGTACTGGAACCAGTGCTCAGTCCCCACAGCAACAGACAGGTAGACAGTGGCAAGCAGACTCAGCACTGAGCCGATAACCAAGGCAGTGGCATAGCGATTGTCCACCATGGTCTCACAGACAGCTTGGATTGCCTACAAACAGAGGAAGAAAGCACTAATAGATGAGTCTGTTTCCAGCTGTTAAACCACTGCAGCACAACCTTAACACACCATTCCATTTCAACCCCCTTAGATCAAGTACTTTAGTCTAAAGGGCTTTTCTACTTCACTATAACAGTTTACTACCTTTATCCACAATAGTTGCAAATCAGAAACGCTATTGTTGAACGTTAACTGGAGCATTTTAGACTAGTCTACCAAATAACTGATTTATAAAATATTTATTCCATTTGTAAAAGCTTAAAGAGGGGCAAAAATTTGGCTTTTTAAAATCTTCTATATCCAATCACAAGGTTTACAAGTAGAAAGCAGCAATACCTTTACTGGTAAAATCTGAGCAAAAATATTTTATGTATATATACGTATATAATAAAACAAAGTCTGTAATTTGTTTAATAAATTTAATATATAAGAACCCTAAAACATTTTACCAAATATGAGTGCTTTGTCGTTTTTATAATGTGCATGCACAAAGAAATGCAAACAATAAATATTTTGTGACTGTGTAAAGAAAATTAATGACTAAAAAGGGGTAAAAAAAATGCAATGTCATAAAAGGGGTTTATAAAAGGGTACTTGAGTAATACAATCCTTATGATGCATCAATATTTCCAGGTTTTAATCCTCTAGCTGTATTTTTCCATTCAGATCATGTTAAGATGCAGCAAAATTGAAGTTGATAAAAAAATTTAAAATCATATATTATGCCTTATAAAGCAAAAAATTCATATATTATATCATGAAAGAAAAACAAAGTTCATATTAATCCTCCTAAACTAGAGAACTTTGTTGATGGAAAGGGAGTAAAATAGAGAAAATAACATAGTAAACAACATGGTTATCATAGATAATTTAAATCACCAAATTTTACAGAATCGAAGACCTAAATAATCCATTTCTGGTTTGACCATTGAAAGCGTCAATATTTAAGCATAGATATTTAATCTAGAGCGGGTTTAAGGGCGCTTTGAATCTTTAGCGTTAGCTAAAGAACCGAAACCGAAGCTAACTTCAGCGACCTGCTAGCCTTGTATGTTGTTAGCGCTTAGCACGTTTAGCTGGGTGTGTTTCAGTCAGTGACCGAGCCTCAGAGACTTTATTCTGTCCTCATTAAATGTCTTCTGATAACAAGAAAAACAGAAAAACAAAGACAAAATCTACTAAAAGTTTAACACCGCCCAACAATTGACAGCAAAACTGAGGTACGCGAGACCTGTTTTAATTAGCAGCTAAGCAGACGAACAATATAACAACATGGTAACTTCGGTGACTTAATCAAAGTTGGAAAAAACGTAATCAACATTTTAACAAAACAATTAACTAGTCTAATTCAAATGTAATAGAAAATAATAATACTTACTTCAATAGTTTCCTCAAAACTGTGCCTCCATCTTCTTCTTCTTCTTCTTCTTCTTCATGGGATTTTATTAGCGGTTGGAACGCAAAAATGGTGCATTACCGCCACCAACTGGTATGGAGTGTGGATCTGAATGGCGACTGTTTACTGAATAAAACAAAATCAACAAAACCAAAATTTGATTTAAATCCTCTCAATTACATTGATTAATCAAAAAAACAACAACAATTAAATAACACTTATCTCTTGAGTTATTTCAAAGGATTTCTTTCAAATGAAAGTGTATTCTTTCCTTTTTAAGATTTTTCATTCATACTTCTTATAGTGTACCATAACATGTTCGATTGTCTGTTTTTGCTCACAGTATTCACACCTGCCAGTGTTATGTTTACCTATTTTGAATAAAGCACTGTTTAATCCTGTGTGCCCAAATCTAAGTCTTGATATAATTGTTTCTTCTCTTCTGTTCCTTCCTGCACATCTCATTTCTCCCACTCTCCTCTGAATCATATAAAACCACTGTCCTTTCCTCTCTTCTTCCCATTGCTTTTGCCACATTTCCTTCAGCCTCTGTTTAATGATATTCTTTATTTCCATCTTACTAATTTTAACTAACACATCCATGGCTTCTCTTATTGTAGCCTCCTTTGCAGCCTTTTCATCCATCATTTAATTTCCTTTACCTCCACTATGTGCTGGTACCCATAAAAATATGACTGTAATGCCCATCATTGGAATTCTGTATAATGTTTGCTGGATTTCAATCAAAATATCTGCTTTGCTGAGTGACTTCTCTGTAAACTGATTAGTAATGACGATGAATCTGAACAAATAATCACTCTGGTCTTATTTCCTCTACCCGCAAACAATAATTGCTGGCATTTCTCCTGTGTATACTGATATATTATCACTGGTCCTCTTTCCTATTACAATATGAAACTCTGGGACAATAAAATATACTCCTATCTTGTTGAATAAACTCTTTGATGCATCTGTGTATACCTGGATTAAGCTGTAGTAACTATTAATATATGCCTGTATGCAGGGGAGGTGCTTGATGGGGGGCCAGGGGTGGCCATGGCCACCCTTAGCCAAACACTGGTCACCCCTGTGGCCACCCCTACCATGTTTTCCCTCTAATACAGATGGTGGCAGTAGTAATACTCTCAAGTGGAATTTTCAAAACATTTAAATTTTTGTGGTTAATCAAACACATCAATATACTAACAACACAGATGATAAATACAGAATTCCTGTTCTTTTCAGAAGTAGATTTTGTGTTATATGAAGTAAAGAGAAAATTAAGTGTCTCTGCAAGTCATCTAGGAGTCTTCTGAGAAATCATAGATAACAATTTTAATAAAAACTTATCAAATAATCAGTTCATGTAGATATTAGTACTTGTAAATATACATTTTATGCAGAATGTTTATTGATACAAGTAGTAGATACAATTTTATCCACTACACCTTTTATCTAGAAAGCATGAATGTTTAAATATATGCATCTATTTGTTAGGAAAGGCTGTAGGAAAATGTAGTTTGTCTTTATTTTAAAAATATGGATGTTGTGCTTGTTAATTTTCCTGTTGGAACAGTGTAGATTGGCCCTGAGGTTCTGGTGTTGATCCTCTTTCGGCCACCCCTCAGTGTACATTGGTTATTGCCTTGCCACCCTTATAAAGATTTTCTGGCTACGCATCTGCCTGTATTGTATGTTTCTAGTAGAGTAAGATCAACTTTCGCTTCAGGTAGTATGTAAGGTGGTACTGCAGGCAGTGGTACTGTTGGACTGATCTTTAAATAGGTTAATTTGAACTCCATTGCTTTTTGTTTAACTGCCCACCCAAAGCTTTTAGTCTCCCTCTTCTTCATTTCCCAACAAGATTTTAAAGTGCTTTGTTTTGGATGATCTTCACTATGGCCCTGTAAACTGGCCCAATAATTCAGAGATAACTGAATTCTTCTCAACTCAAGAGGCATTTCACCCATTTCCACCTGCAATGCTGCCGCTGGAGTTGTTTTAAAAGCCCCTGTACATAATCTTAAAGCCTGAAACTGGATGTTGTGCAACTTTTTTAGAGCTGCAGATCCATACACCACACACATAATCCAGTACTGATCTAATTGATCCACAGTAAATTGCCTTCAATGCTTTTCTCCACAATCACTTCCCACCAAACACCTTCCTATATGTGTGCAGTACTTTCTGGATATGTACACCCCATGTTATTCCCTCATCAAACCATAACCCCCAAAACTTTAATTGTTTTACTCTTTCTAATTCTTGATTATACAACTTTTACCTTAGTACCAATTATTTTCTTTGGAAAAAAAAAAAAACATTCTCTTTGTCTTATGAGAATTTAAAACCCCATTTAAATCTCCATCTTCTTCTCTTCCCTCTTCGGGTTTTCAGACTCATTTTCTGGCTGGAAAACAACTTTTTAGTGTCTTAGCGCCACCTGCCAGGCTAAAGTCAGGGCTATTGAGATACAATCTTATCTCTATGGCTCAAGTTAAAGTATGAACGCTTTAAAATTCCATATTCTTCCAGGAACATTTATTCATTACTCAAAATACGGGCCATCCAGTGTCATTTATAGATCCTCTTGGGTAGACTTAGAATTAGATAACTTTTATTGTCATTTTTTTATACAAGTGTATACAAAAGGAAACTTCATGTTCTACAGCTTTCACAACATTTCAATTCCATAAAGTGCAGCAGTGATCAAATGTAAACACTGTGTGTGCAAAAAATGCATTGATATGGAAGTTCAGACCATCAAATATATATGGTGCAATTATGCAGTGTTTGCTTTGTTATTATCTGTGTGATGCAGAGTCTGTGACATGATTTAGAGTTTTCTAAACAGTGTGATGGCAGCGGGGAAACTGCTTGGCCTGCATTGAATGCTGGGAAGCCGATTCCCAGAGGGCAGCAGTGGGGATTTAAGGGATCACAGAATGTTACGAGCTTGGGACATGCAGCAGATACATTTTCTAAATAGTTTTTGCACAGGCTTACAAATGGCAAAAATAAAAATGTGTGTTGGTGAATTTTTTATTTATTCTTTTTTTTTAGATTACTTAGAACTGTCTTAGTAAATTTTCTTAGCCTACTAAGCTTTTTCCCCACTGCCATCAGATTGCTGAACTGTTGGGGAAAATAATCTAAATCAATTCGCAAATCGAGACTCTGCATCACACCGTTAACACCAAACCAAAAAGAACTAAACCTCAAAAAATTGTTTTTTTTCTACTGCATTTTTGCACCATATATTTGTTTTTGCAAATAACCTTGAACCTTAATTCTTTCCCAAACATCTTCCATTGGAAAAAATAAAAATAAAAAACTCTTGCCTTTCAGATCCTGGGCAGCCTTGGAGGTATGTGACAGACAGAGTGAATACTCTGCTCATAGTTCAATGCAGGAATTGATAAAAAAAAAAAAAGAAAAAAAATTACACCTAAGTTCACTCGTTTTGATCATATAAAAAACTCCTATATGCCACTGTTGCCCACAGTGGCATATAGGAGTTCACCAATTTGAAACCCGAGCTCTGTCTGAATATGTTCAGTCATTGTGTTCTTGGGTAAGACACCAAAGCTTTATTGCCTACTGTTGTTGGTCAGTGTACCCCAGCGGAGCTGTGGCTACACTATAACTTGCCACCATCAGTGTGAGTGAAAGGCTCTAGTGTAAAGTGCATTGGAGTCTTGGACATGATAAAGGGCTACACAACTACAGGTCATTTAAACATTTTTTCTCTCTAGAAAATAATAAAGAATTTTAAATTATAAATTAAATCATAACTGTTTATATTATAATAAAATAAAAATTGCAAAACATGTATAACTATAACTAATAGCTTTTTTTTCTACTGTAACAATTGCCATAGTGCCCATGGAGGATATGAGGGAAACTGGAATGCACACCTTTGAGATTACGTCAATCCAACTTATTAAAGTCAAGTTCTAAGTATAATAGAACGCACCCATAGACCTACATTTAAGCATGAAATATGTTAGGTTACAGTGTTGTTTGTTGGTTTATTATACATACAAACAATCATATAAAAATACAGTTTCATTGTATCTTGTACAGATTGCAGCCCTATGTGGCAATCTACTGTCAACTAAAAGTTGTTGCCCCTTTCTTGAATGAAGTTGGCCTGTTCTAGAATGTACCCATGAAAATAACAACAAATATATTATAGACAAAGGAAAACAAAATCCTTAAATTGACTTCATTGAATTACAACAGTTTTTTACCCATTTCTTCACCTAAAAATAAAAAAAATACAATTTTTAACTTTATTGATCTGACATTGGAGAAATTTACCTTTGCATTTAACCCATCCCCCTGGGGAGCAGTGGGCTGCCATTGTTTGGCACCTGGGCAACAGTGTGGGGTTAAGGGTCTTTGCTCAGAGAGTCAGAGTGGCTGTCTGTGGGAGTGGGTCTCGAACTCAGAACCTCAGGATTCCAAGCACTAACCACTAGGCCGCCACTCTCCCACCTAGTCATTTCAAGTGATATTATACAGAAAGCTTTAAATATAGAGAGGTGGGAGCCCCTTGTCAATTTGCTCATGGAACACATGCTCTTAACAAATGAAATGTACACTTTAAAAGAACCTGCCATAGTTGATTTACACAATGCTTTTGTAAGAAATATTAATTAAAAATGCTAAAGATGGGGGAAAAAAATTAGCAGATGTTTAGAGGCTACAGAATAAAGTAAAGGTATGGCTAAGTGAAGATAACAAGAATGTGAGGTTAAAATAACAGTCTAAACTCTGCAGGCACATGGTGTTCTGATCCTGGGTGTCACAGTGTAAAACATGGTGGGGACAACATGTTGCCATAAAGACGCTTCCTTTACATAAACAGGGAAGCGGTCAACATTTTTGGAAGGATGCATGTAGCTGATTAGAGGGCTGTCCAAGACTTAAGGCTAAGCCAGAGGTTTATGGTCCCTAATATGCAGGGGTTCAGATCACAGCATATTACAGTGCAAGAAAAACTGAACCAAACACTGAACCTAAATCCATTTAAATGTCTGTGTTTGCATTTGTTGCTAAGACAGGCCCAATTTCATCTGAGCTTGAGGTATGTTAAAAAATGAGTACCGTAATATATATTTAACTCCAGATGTGGATGTTTTTATATAAAGGTAAAGATCTTCATAAAACAATATATGATTGTGTTTGTAAAGTGACAAAATTAGACAAAGTTTAATCGAACATCATCTAAGCAATTCCATTTAAACAATTTCTTAAATCAACCCACTTTAACCATCTGGTTGAGGTTGTTCATATTACTTAAATGTGAAAAAAAACAAACAAAAAAACAACAACAACCAAAAAACCAATAAAAAAACTTTGCCCTTTCAAAATAAATACAAATTGGTGGCATAAAATCTGTAATTGTGTTTCCATATCCTCCTAAATATTTTCCAGTTCAACAGGCAGAATATTTTTCTCTTTTTAAACTGACGACCTCCTGAAGAACAAGAATCACAAACCTTCTTCCTGAACCAAATCGCTTTCGAATTTCATCATTCTCAAAGTAACACTGCTAAAGAGTGAATGTGTAAAACAAATGTAACTTATTCTTTTAAGCGTTGTCATTCTTTTCTCAATGCTTAATCATCATTCTTTTAATTTTATAGATTTTATGCATAGGCACATCTTGTAACACAATGAAAACTACTTGATAAAGGACAGCTTTCCAAGTAAAAAGAAGAATAAAGAATGAAATATTCCCTGAATAATCAGTTACCACAGCTTTAATTGCTCGTAATCCCTTTAAGAAGAGTGTTTGGGTAAATCTTACAATAAGGTGGTGCAAAAAAACAAATATTCATCCCTTTCACAAAACAACATTTGATTCCAGGCTCATACATTGAGTCCTAAAGGTGTTCCTGAAGTGGAGAGGAAAGGCCCCTTATTGTCAGAGGAAATCTTTAGAAAACAGTCTCCTGTGCGGTTTGTGTTCAGAGACAGTTGCATTGAGAACAGGGGTGGTTGTAAACTCAACAGTGCATAACTGGGAGCTGCATGGATCGACTTCCAGCTCCAGGACAGTCACGTTGTTTGGTGCTGCTGTGCTCAGGATGCTGGCAGGCACAAAAAGTGTCACCTGAGGACCTCGAGCGGGCCAATAACGCCCTAAATTAAATCCATTGATCCAGATCTGCCCCTAATGAAACAAATATAGGATTAGTTACTCTATAAGATGTTGAGAAAAACAAATGCAAATCTATAGAAGGGCTGTTGAACTTCATGTCTTCCTTAAATATGATGACCTTATTTGATTTGATTAAGTAATCCAACAAATAGCTTGAAATAAAATGTGTATTTTTGGGTTAGTCACCTTCTTCCAGCCTGGCAGCTTGACATAGGTGTCTTGAGGGAGGTCAGGAATACCGTAGGGAATGATAAAGCTCCCCTTATAGAAGGCTGGAGGTGAAAGAGCCACAGGTGAAGCTTGATCTGTTCGTGTTGGAGGTTCCTCGCCAAGGAGGCCGTTTCTGACTGCTTCGTCGATGCTGAGACTATACATGGTCCAGTGAGTGAGGGAGTCTTTTCCCAGAGTAACATTTGAGACCAAGCCCTTTCAGGAGAAAATAATTAATTAAAAAAGTACCAATGATCCTAAATGCATTCAGTGGAGAGGTCTAAATGTGATCCAAAGGTATTAACTCAGGTGCCTGATAAAGATTGCTAGAAATTTTATGTGAGACTTCCTGAAAAGAAATCTGTCAAATCAAAAGAAACTGAATGTGAGAGATTAAAGCGTGAGTAAATTAACTCACAATACTAATGTATACCATACGATACATAGTAGCAGCATGTATTTAATGGTAATAAAAACCTTGAAGTCGTTGATGTCTCTGCCGTAGTTGATGCGGCCCATGTTCTCCACCAGTATGTCAAGCTGACTCCCAGCCTTTCCAGTCACGTTCACACTCAAGACCTTGTTCCTTTCCAGAACCCCAACTGCCACCTTAGGAATAAGTTTATATTAGTATACTAACAACAGAACATTACAAATTACTAAATGTATTCAATGTTTTTATCCTAGAGTCCAGATTGAAGAAAAAGGGGTTTTAAACATCTGATAATTCTCATTTGCTGCTTTTTTTGGTATTCTTTTATATGAGATTTGAGCTTTTTGTCGAAGTTCTGTATCAACTTCTTAAAGGGAGCATAAAACCAATGGCTTTGTTTGTTTGTTCGCTCATGAAAGAAAGAAAAAAAGACTGGTTAACATGTTTCAGAAACAGTTATATCAAATATTTGTATGCTGCATTTCATTCTTTTCCTGACACTGAAGCACCCAGTCTGTGTAAACAAAAATGGTTACCGTTTACCTTCCAATAATTACAATATTTTACCAATAAATGACGGCTAAAATATTGTACATTGCAATACTACTGACAAACATTATAGCAATGCTGAATATAAATTTCTCTTTTTTTTTTTTTTATACAAATTTCTTTTTTAACCTTTACACAACGCCTTAGTCAACCAATAAGTAAATACAACCTATAGGGCATTAAAGGAAGTTAAATGTCAATATATGTACTGCCCACATGCTTTGCAGGTCTGAAAAGTTTTGAAAGTATCATATTTAAAATATTATTCAAGTAGAAGGGATTTCTTGGTTCCATCTCTACTTTTTTTAAACCAACTCGTCTCCTAACTTTTACTTAAAAATATATTGAAGGAGCTGCGGGTTAATATTCACTGAGTGCTGCTGTGTGTCTCTCCTCCAACCATGTAGCTACTTTGTACACAGTGAAATGCAACCGCAAAGCAACAGATCCGGTGATTACACTGAGACTAGGAAGCAGCACGAGAGAGAAAAAAAACACTGACAAGTGTCTGAACACAGCTGCACCCAATCTCTGTTACCTTTGGCTAAAGTAAATGAGCGGAAAGGGGGAAAAAAAGTGGAAATTGTGTGGGGATTGTCACAACCAGGCCAAAGTGTGGTGTGGACATATCCCCACCAGTCCTTTAGAAAGTCACGCCCGTTACCTGGATCCTCGACATTCTACACTCTGGATGCTCAATGCAATGCTTTGAATTAGTTTAATAAGAACATACTTAGTCTTTTTACATTAAAAAACATTCCCTTGACTTTTTAGGTAAAAGCTTACTTTAACTTTTCTCTTACATAGAAAGTATTTTAGAAAGTGACCACTAAGTCTGCTCAAACAGTCCCCTTTCGTCTTATGTTTTTAAAGTTTTTTCTCTCCATTGTCACTATATCCATGCTTTGGTATAAGGGTTTGCTGCAAAAACAACAATATAATGCAACAATAAAATTGTTGCACACTCATCCAGGAGAAGAGACTTCAGCAAATCTGTGGCTGGATGTATTCTGCCTCACCTCAAACAAATTGCCTATATGAATCATATTAATTGACTCTGCAAAGTGGCTTAAGATGACATGCATTATGAACTGGAAGGATGCAAAGCAGAATAGATGGAGCAAGAGATATAAAAAGTGCAACGTTAAAGTGGAGATATACTTCCACAGAGCCACACAGAACATGGAGGATTTTATTCAGTTGTGGGGTTTTAAAAATATTTTATGTACTGTGTCAGATGATGGAGATCTACATTTTAACAAGCTCCTCATTTAATGATTTTTATCGGACACTTGTTTTACGTCAATTGTTTATATGTTTGAATTGTGTAAATGAAGTGCTGTTAAAAGTAAAAAAAAAAAAAAAGCAGTATTTTCTTACACTTCACAATACATACAGATGAAAACAACCTTTTGCTGCGGGCATAGAGGATCTGGTAATGAACAAAAGGACTCACCCTATCCACTGACACATACGCCCTGTCATGGATCCCGTTCAAAGGTGAGGACAGAGGTGTGGGTTGGCTGCAGTTAACAGGAAGTTTCGTCCTGTAGAGAACAAAACCAAAGCCCTAGAGAGAAACAAAAGATGAGGATCATGAGGAAAAAAAGTCATAAAAAAATTTAATTATTGAGAATGTAAGTGCCTGAAGGATACCTGATTCAAGTCTGTGAAGGTCTGAGGATAGGTGCTTTTCACTGGACCTGAGAATGACAGTGTCTCTGTAGCGTCCAACACTGTCTGGAGCTGAAGGCGACAAAACAACAACACTCCCTTAACTATCCTTCAGAATTTGAATAGCTAAAGTCAATGTTTGGTGCAAAATTAAAAAAGATCCTAATACACTAAAGGCCTGTAGAGAGAATTCAAACCAAAGTCATCTGAATGCTTACCTTCTTCATTTTAACAGAACCGTACGCATACTTTGGTGTTGTTGGTGGAATCGGTCCCTCGGGTACTTTACTGTACTGTTTTAGGA
The DNA here is from genome assembly GCF_000732505.1 of Cyprinodon variegatus. Taxonomy (NCBI): domain Eukaryota; kingdom Metazoa; phylum Chordata; class Actinopteri; order Cyprinodontiformes; family Cyprinodontidae; genus Cyprinodon; species Cyprinodon variegatus. The sequence goes on from NW_015150779.1 coordinate 524,414, forward strand.
AGACACAGAATGTGTTCTAGTCACATCTACAAACCAGGACAAAACCCCAAAGCAAAGCTTAGATATTCAGCTGTATACCATTCTGATGACGTCTCTGATGGCAAAGTATTTCTCAGTGAGGTCTCCTGCCTCTGAGAGTGGAGCATCGTAGTCGTAGCTTGTGGGCTGTGCAGCGTACGGAGAGTTTGCCCCTGGTGGCATTAAAACACAACGTTAAGATCACAGAAAAGCTGCTGGAAAGCTGCTTCATGCTAAGTGCACTTACCATTCCAGTAGCCAAAGTTTGACCCCCCTATAAACATGTACCTGCAGGTGAGGAATGTAAAAAAAAAAAAAACAAAAAAACAACTTTAATATAATTTACAACGCCTTAACATTATGACCCCAATTTTACAAGGTAAGAATATTCTTTCAGCACAGGATCTCTATCTAATTATGATTAACACAAAAAATGTGTTTGAGGTCTGCTGCTGTAGTTTTTCAGTTATTTTGGTTCCCTCTGCTGTCAAAGCTCTACTATCAGGGGTTTGATTTTCTAACAGAGAACCTCAGTGAGGCTGCACAGGGACAACATTTTCAGTCCTGTTGATTTGTAGTAAGAATGTCTGGGGTTTGATTGCCAGCTTTGGGTTATTTCCACATTGAGTTTGTATGTTCTTCTTTTCTCTGGGAACTCCAGCTTCCTCAATCAGTCTAAAAATATGACTGTTGGGTTCATTGGTGTGTCTAAATCGATGTGTTTATGAGTGCATGGCTGTATGTCTCTGTGTTAGAGACGGACAGGTGACATTTTTGCCCAAAGAGACTGCTGGTGTGTTAGAAAATGGATGGAATTTCAGGGGAACAAAGGTCAAAGCTTCACCAATGTAAATAAAAATGCCAATAAATCAATAAAACTAAGAGGATTCGGTTAATGACTTCACTGTTTTAAGGTAATTTCCTCTTCTGTTTTTGATGGTCAACACAGTAGGTATTGTCATTAGTACTTATCTACTAGTATTTTTTCTTTTCTAACATACATTCGATTGCTTCCATAGGTTTTATGTGGAGAAACCGGCCTACACTGAGTTCTGACATAAACCTTTTAGATTACCTTTTTGATCAACTATAGCAGCAGCTTGGATTCTTGTTTTCTCATCTAACTATGAACAAACTCCTTAACATTGTAAATCTTAAATAATAGTTAAAGTTGCCCCTGTTCAGAACAGAGGTCAAACATCAAATTTGACCCATTAGATTAAGAATAGGATGTCAAAGTTGATGTAAAAGCACATGACCAAATGTTTTTGACAATAAAGTGTATCTACATTATTTACTGTAAGTATTGGTTGGAGGAGATAAATGATGAAAAGAAATCTAGAGGATTGTTTTTCCTATACAAATGTATTATTTCATAATTTCTATTTTGGGTATTTTTATATCTTTAAAATGTCAGAATATAAAATGAAATTCAATTCAAAACGACTTTATTAATCCCAAAGGGAAATTAAATGTTGCAGTAACCTACTTTATTTTTGTTCAAATTTTTTTTTAACTGGACGCTGGTGGGGCCACTTCATCCAAGGGCGCCCCCATTACATTTTCTCCCTGCTGGTGTTCCTTCCAGCAGAGGACTACTTAGTTGAGCAAGTTGTTGCAGAGGACTACTTAGTTGAGCAAGTTGTTGCAGAGGACTACTTAGTTGAGCAAGTTGTTGTTAGTTTTGTTTCTCTTGCATGAGTACAACCTTTGGTTTCTCTACCCACCTCTGTAAGGTGAAAACATTAGAGCTGCTGTTACAAAAAATATAAATGTGCAATACTATTTTTGAAAATTGCAATGACATTTAGATAAAAAGCTATCTTTTCCCGGTTAATTTAACTACCAAAAAGGGTCCCTAAAGATCTGTGTGACTCTTAGCATGCCCTCTGGTCTCAAAGTTGTTCATTGAACCTAGGAGGGCTACATAGAAAATCTTAGGCCATTCAATCTATCAATACATCAACCATTGCTTCTCATAAATAGCTTAAGTGCTTTTGATAACCAATGTCTGCATGTTGGGAATTTACATAAGTTCTACCAGCAGGTGGTATAAGTAAGATCAGAGTCATGTGCAGGCACATTGGCTGCTTCCATAATAGACTCTAGTAAATCTTTTTTTGCTCTGCTTCTCTATACTGCTGACTTCTTTTCACTCACATGTTAACATTTGCTCCTATAGCCAACATATGGCTGAGGGACTTTGCCACCGCAGCAGATGACACAACAGAATGACGGGATCCCCAGTGGTCCAGCCAGCCGGTGTAAAACTCAGAGTTCACCTGTGGAAAAACAAAGAAACACATGTTTTATCCTCTGCCGTGTGGGTCACTGTTAAAATGTGTGCAAGGAGGAGATGCTTACTAGAGGTCCCTTTGGTTCAGCGTATCGCTGTGCTTGAAAGGCAGCAGTTATATTAGCACCTAGCAGGAGAGAAAAGGTCCAGAATAGCAATGTCTTATTGTGCAACTTCCTCAGAAAGTCTGATCAAACTAAAATGAGACATTGAGTCAGAAGAGAGAAACAAACTAAACACCCAACATGTGCACAAACCGGCTTCTCTTTAATAACTGTATTAAAACATGATGCGCTTTTGTTTTACGGAAGAAAAATATTAATTGGAAAGTACAAGAGCTTACCAGGACCAAAGTCTACAGTGGCATAGAGACCTTGCATTGAGCCACACTTTAGGTAGTTCACCCCGGCACCGTCTGTGGTGAAGAGCACCACCTCGTCTCCCAGGTGAGCTCTAAACAGTTTGCTCAGGTGACGCATGTAGTTAAAGTCACAGGCAAAGTAGCTGCCATATTCATTCTCCACCTGTTGATAAAGGATATGTCAGTGTTTTTATCCTCCTTTAAAGCAAAAACAAGGTTTTTTTCTTTTTTTTTTCCTATACAATGGCCATGCACTGTTAAAATTTTAATCTAAATAAGTCATTTTTCCAGTCCATCAAATCAGAATTTAACAAGTGAGATTTTCAGGGAAATAAACAAACCTACAGCCACACAAACCCTTTAACATATTTAGTGTTGTGGGTGGGAAGTTTTTCCTATTTTAAATAACCTTATTTAGTACAAACCCTCTTGGATTGTCAGTTGCAGAAAAGATCAACGTAAAATAAGACCAATACATGCTCTGTATATTTGTTAATACTCAGGGCTGCAAAAAATAAAAATAATCTATTTGTTCTTACAGTTCTGAGGCCTGTCACAAAATAAGATAAGGGATTAATCTGGGATTTAACAGATATATCTTGACTTAATAAAGCCTATATTCAGTTCTGTAAAAGCATTAACACATAAGTTGCCATGGTGACTTATTCTCTAGAGCTGTTAGCTACAGACCAGGCTAACAGCAGGCTTATTCAGATCTGCTGCCTTATCTGTTCAGTCAGTGTCACAAAGATCAGAAATCATGGAGGGTGGTCAGTGACGCCATTACCTCTGCTTTATGTTTTGGTATCTTTTATCCACATAAATTAAAAACCACTAATAGGTTTTATTATTTAGTGAAGTACTGTAATTATTTTTACATTATTATGGCAGGCAAAAAAAAATTAACCTGATGGTTTTTATGTGGAAATTGCTACTGTTTATAATTTTTGCAGACTGCTCTTATACTGCTGCACTTTAGAAATGGAAATGTCTTGGGAGCTGTACTGAATGAAATTTCATTTTATATACACTCTGTGTGTACAAAATGACAATAAAGTCTGTCTAAGTTCCAAGTTTGGCAGAAAACCCTAAATAGATGATTGCTTGTGTAGAAGGAATTAGAGAAATGGCTGATCAAGAAGCAATAAAAGCAGCTCCAAAACGGCGTCTTCCTTTACGAAGGGGCGTCCATATTTGAATTCTTCCTGAAAGTCAACGTTTGAAATGGTATCTTCTACCTGTGCAGACTGCTGCGCACACAACCGAGCCATGATTGTTAACAGAGATGATCTGTGTTGGGCTCAGTAGTTTATGTGGAAAACTATCAGAGGTGCGTATAGCGGCTCAGTTGAACACAGTGTGGACCACCTCCCTGCAGTCACAGGGTGCCGCCATGTTTACCAATCATTCCTCATCTGCATGTTAAAGTATTTGTCTGAAGTTCAAACCAGAAATTGATTTAGTTTTTGCTTGAAGAACAATTATTAGAATATCTGCTTTTTTTAGAGATACCATTAAAATGGTTTTTATTCACTAGTTTGAATTTGTTCCAATAAACATCCTGAAACACTCTCATATAAATATACAATCTTTAGCTATGTACACATAGCTAAAGCTAAGCGAACAATTACCTTTTAACAACACATGCTACTATCAACTTAATAAATGGAATACATCTCAGGGACTGTAACAACGTTTCTGTAAGAAAATATAAATATTTATTTCCTTAATATTCTCCGTCTCTCTATTAACGATGTGCTGCTTTAGAAAAAAAAAGGCAATAAATCATCTTTCCATACATTTGAATGTTTTTAATGCACGTTAAACAATTTTCACAGGGAGACTATTAAGTTTGCATTGGGCTGTGTAGTTATAATAAAAATAAAAGTACCTGTACAGTGATGATGGAACCACCGTTCTGATAGAGGTATGGCTTCATCATGGGCAACAGCTTCCCCATCCATTTGTCTACGGCTGCAATGTAATCTGAAGGACATACAAATTACAGTTTTGAGCTTTTAGGAGTTAAGAAATGTTCCCAGCATCCCTAAATAGACGTGTCAGCTGCTTACCTGGGTCAGACGATCGCAGCACAATGTTTTTCTTGTTCAGAAGCCAAGCAGGCAGACCGCCCTAATTGGAAGAATAATATAAGTAATTAGAAATAGAAAAAGAGAAGAAATATACCCACTGATTAATAACTTTACAGCTCAATCTGAATTACAGAAGAGCCGATATTGAAAAGTTTTACTTTTCTTTATTATATTACAAACTGTAATACAATAAAGTTTGAAATTACAATCTTTATTATATTACAAAGCCCAACTATTTTAGTGGGATTTCTGTCACCTTTCCATCAACTCAAACAACATCCCCACAGCAACATGATGCCACCCCCATGTTCTCCTCAGAAAAAGCGACACTTAATTTTAGACTCAGGTGTAAGTTTAAACTGAAACACAACTTGTGTTGGTCTATATCACATACAAATCCAGAGCAATACAGTGGTGTTTATAATGTGGCAAATTATAAAAGAGCTCCAGCAGTATGAATGCTGACGTCAACATACAGAGAATGTGAATGAACGGGTGTATTTCACCCCAGTAACGTGTGTTTAGTTAAATCCTGCCAAGAACTGCTGCAACATTAAAACATTGAGCCTGACAGAGATGCAGCAGCTCATATTAATTGTTGTAAAGGGAGCTAAACAGATAAGAAAAGCAAGTTTGGAGTTGTTTGACTAAAGTCATTAAGCATTAACGTATATTACATGTATTCTGTAATGATATTATATTTTTGATGTTAACATAAATAGATTTAGGGAAGTACAAGACAATATTGCTGTGAACCCCTTTAAATAAAAGCATGACAAATGGACAAAACAAACAGAAAAAAGCACAATAACACATTAAAACTAAATGTAAATGGAAGCAAGCCAGAAGCTGTTGACAGAACCTGAACCACATGGGACCAGTTTTCAATTTTCTCGATCAGCTTATATTGCGCTCCAGTCATCTAATCTAGAGCTGTTCAGAAACTAAGATATCTGCCCTCTGCTCTGAGTTCAAATCAATTTAATTCAGATTCAATTGAGTTTTTTGTTATATAGTGCCAATTCACACACTGCAAAAACGATATAGAAATAAGTCAACATTTCTTAAAGTAAGTGTATTTACCTTTCATTTGAGCAGATAAATAAGATGATTTGCCAATAGAGTGAGTATTTCTACTCTTAAAACACGATAATTAGATAATATGCACTTGAAATAAGACAATACAATAGTTTTTTTTTCTTATTTTAAATGTAAATTGTCTACCTCCTCTATTCAAGCAAAAATTCACTTATTTTAAGAAAAAATGACTTAATGAGATTTCAATTTTTCCATGTGTAATCTCAAGGAACTTTACAGAGACAAGACTGTCAGATTGGTTTGGAAAACCAGATTATTTTATCCTTTCTTGCTCCTCCCACTGAGCATGCGGCAAGGATTTTTACTTGCATTACTTTACGTCGTTGACTCTTAAGCAACTCCTCCCACTGAGCATGCATGCTGCGACAGTGGAGAGAATAAACTCTCCTCTATTTGAGATCTTAATCTGTCCAACACACGGTGCTTATAAGAGCCTCTGAAAAACATATGTCAGATGACATATTAGCAAAAAAAAAAAAGGTTAAATTAAAGAAAATTTGAATTTTTTCAGAATTTTCTATATGTAATCTGGTTTTATGTGCATATAACTGTGTAATCTTAGCACTTAACTCCCTATCTTACCTTTCTTTGCTTAAAAATATTCACACAGTTTGAATAAAGACTATTGTCTGTTCTAATCAGTTTTGGAAAGCCCCTGAGAAACCCAGAAAACAAAGGATTTAGAGTCCCAGTTTGCTCACCATGTCCCACTCTGCACATATGTACGGCCCTGGACGAAGGATCACTAACAGACCGATTTCCTGAGCAAGTTTAAGAAAACCTTCCAAATCTTTGTCTCCGCTGAAATCGTACCGGCCAGGAGACTCTTCATGGTAGTTCCAGGGAACATAGCTGCACATGGAAGAAAGCATCAGTAGTCCACAATCACTTTATAAAATGTGCTCTGTACCCAGTAAATGTTGCAGAAACAAAATGAAACTCAATGCTTGCTGTTGAGGCTGCTGGGAAATACACTAACATTATATAGTGGGGTATGGTGCTGAGGAATATTAAGGGAGAAGAGGTTTTCTTTGGAAAGAAGTGAATTAAAGGTTTGTGGGAGTGAATGTGTGTGATCGAGAGGGAGCGGTAGAGGGAGAAGCTTGAGGATTTTAAGTCGCCTACTTATGGTGAACTGTTCAGAGCAGCATTCAGCATGGTGAAGAGCTGAGAAACCTGTTTGAGCAGATTTATCAGTTGATAAGATGGTAAGAGCAGAGAATTACTGTAAGGTTTACAGACGGAGACCGGTAGCAGTGATACTGAGGTTCTGTTTCAGAATGACGAGGATGGATAGAAAGCCCTCTGAGACTCAGAGGGTTCTGATATATAGAGAGGAGAGTTAATGAGGAAACTGGTAGAAGGAAGAAGCCACCAGGCAGAAGAACATTACAGAAGATTTATGCATGGAGTGACAGAGGAGATGAAGGTAGCTGGTGTGACATGCAGAAAACAAGGCGCAGATGGAGACAGATGATGCCAACCCCTGAAAGCAAAAGGCCAAAAGAAGAAGAATCAGTTCAATGGAATAGAATAGAATAGAATAGAATAGAATAGAATAGAATAGAAAGTATTTATGGCAGTGGCACCGACACTCTGGAATAACTTGCCTTTGCATATTGGATCGGCAGGCTCTTTTGAGGTTTTTAATCCTCTCTAAAAGCACACTTCTTCTCCCTGGCTTTTATTAAAGTCTAATTCGACACTTGGCTAAATTTTATTTAAAATTTTATTTTATAATTTTATTTTAATTGAAACATTTATCCCATTATATTTTATCTCCATTCAATTTTTCTTATGTGTTTATGTATTATAGCCTTCAATCACAACTGTGATTCCTGTTCAGCACTTTGGTCAACCCCGGTTGTTTTAAATGTGCTTTATAAATAAAGTTTGAGTTGAGTTGAGAATAGAATTGAGTAGAATAGAATAGAAAATCCCTTTATTGTTGCATAATGTGGAAATTCCAGTGTTTACAGCAGCAAAAAGATCATAGAAAAAAAATGGTCACACAAATGTGGACCTTAGAAAAAATATATAAGAATAACAAAATAGGGACGAGTTAAAAGAGTAGCAACAAAATACTGTACTGTAAAATATCCAATCTAAAGCTAATAAATAAAAATAAAGATGTAGCGCAATATATCACTAATAAATGTTAGTAAATGTACCTTTGATGTTTTACCTTTAGTGCTCTCCAAGTCATCAGATTTACATTTAGATTTAGTTTTAAACTCACTACAAGTGGAAAAATCCACAATGAATAAAAAAAACTATCATATTTCTTATATAACTTGACTACATTTAATCTTTGAAAATGTTAAATTTATTCTTTAAGTGCTCTAAGATAAAAAAAATCCCAAACGTAGTCCTCAGGTCCCCATGTCCAGGTTGCAGGTTTTGGAAGCATCTCTGCTCCAGCAGGCCTGACTGAAATGCTGCTATTATCTCCTCAGCACGCGATCAATTTCATTGTGTCAAACAACAATACTTTCAATAACCAAGATCCATCAAGCATCCAAGTATAAAATGTAAAAAGTAAAACAAAACTCTCAATTAGTTAAAAGTAAGTAGTTGTGAGTAGACCTTGTTTGCTTCACTAAACATGTCATAAACTAAAGCTATTCTTTGGTGCAGTGTGGGCTGCTGGCTTAGGAAAACAGTTATTTTAAAATCCTTTATTTCTATCTTGGTAATGTAACATAAATTTCTAGTGAGTGGGTGTTTGCGTGGAGGACTCTTACGTCTGGATGGCATTCAGTCCTGCCATGTACATCTTTAGCAGCCTGTCCCTCCAGTAGGCCCTGGGGATCCTGCTGTAGTGGATACTTCCTGATATGTAACGAAACTGCTCCCCATCCTTACGGAAACTGTTGTTTTCGTAGTCCACACTGAATGATGGAGATTCCCCGAGCTGCAGGTCAAAACACATTCATTTCCCATAGAATATAAACATAGATACACAAAGTAACCATTTTATGGTTTTATGGCTGAATATTGACAGAGCAGGTGACTCTGTGGGTGTACCCTAAAGATGCTCGATTAAAGAAACATTTTAAAGGGGTTTTAATAAAGAAAACCGACATATTAAAAATATAAAGCTCTGTTCAGAACAGAGTGACTTTTCTAAATTGATTAAATACGCTGTTTATGGAACATAATGGAAAGAAATTATTAAGCACTAATTCTGTATTTATTCTGCATTATGATAGCAGTACTTCCTCTAAATGCATTTTATCTTCTACAAAGAAGAACGTTTATGAAAACAGTAAAAGAGTTTGAAGACTGTCAGATATCTACTCACTGAGAGTTCAAACAGCAGCAGCATCAGCATCAGGATGACGGTATTCAGTCTGAATGCAGACATGATGACGTCTTTCTGTTTTGATATTTAAATATGAAAGCTGATAAACAGGAGCCTCAAACAGCAACACGGCTGGATCCAAGACCCCTGCAGCTGAACTGTTTTTCAATCAGCGGCATCACAAGTTGCGGAAGTAAAGTCATGTGACGGGACGGCGTATGGGTGCAATGATACTGTCTGACCAGTAGATGGAGCTGCAGTACAGCTTGGCAAAGCGTCTGACAGTTCTTTATTGAGCAGACCTATATGGAAGAGAATTAGGTACACTGAAAAAAAAAAAAAAAAAAAAAAAGTTAACTGATTTTGAAATTTTATTTCAGTTTAATATGGGAAAAATACGGAGGAGGATTAGGGCCACTGGAAAAAACAAAAAAAGTTAACTGTTTTTAAAATTTTATTTCAGTATGATATGAGAAAGAAGTCAGAATTCTTGACTTTAATCTCAGAATTCTGACTTTAATCTCAGAATTCTGACTTTAATCTCAGGATTCTGACTGAATTCTGACAGCTAACAAA
>NW_015150779.1:534618-585713 GCF_000732505.1 Cyprinodon variegatus
AGGTGACTTTTTTACGTGCCCGAGGGGTCCCCAGTGATGTTATTTAATTAATTGAAGAGCAGAAGATGATTAAATCAAAAAAGCTAGTTTAGTCTTTAAAACAGACATGGCTCAGGCTTGATGCTAACATGTTTGTTAGCTGTCAGAATTCAGTCAGAATCCTGCGATTAAAATCAGAATTCTGAGATTAAAGTCAGAATTCTGAGATTAAAGTCAGAATTCTGACTTTTTTCACATATTAAACTGAAATAATATTTAAAAATCAGTTAACATTTTTATTTTTTCAGTGGCCCTAATCCTCTTCCCTAGGATATATTTTTTTATTTGTTTTATTTGTTTGTTTGTTTTGGGGGGGGGGTTGCCATGTGGTTTACACTCCTTACCAGTTGGCGGCGGTAATGCTCACCTAACGTTTTCGCCAACCGCCATAAAAATTTAAAGAAGAAGAACACGTTATACCCTCACACCACTAGATGGCGATAAAGCAGGACTGGAGCAATCGTCTCTACCTCAGAACCGGAAATAATACAGCATACACAACGCTGGGGTTTCCGTGCCACACGTGGGTCTCTGTGTCAGAGTAAGTTATGTTATATTGTTTGTTTAAATAAAACAAAACATAAAAGTATGCCAAAGAGAGCGAAGGCCAAGTCGGAGGAAAAGCCTCCAGCAGAAGAGCGGGTCGAGGAGCTGCTAATGGAGGGCAGGCGGACCCGCAGCGGCCGCACGGTGCGCCCTTCTACCGCGCTGCTAGACTCCAAAACCCCAGTAAAGACTCCCAGCAGGAGGACAAGGAGGTCCGTCCGCCAGGATCTCCCGCCGCCGGTGGAAGAGGAAATCCCCGAGGATACGGAGCAGAAGTCACCGTTACTGACCGTAGAGGAACCCGATGTGCCTAGAGAACCAGAGCCCACAGAATGCACCGAACCAACAGAGCCTTCAGAGCCGCAGCCCGCCCAGACAACAGCGGTGGAGCCAGAATCACCTGAGGGTGGAGAACACCGACTGCCCTCACCTGTACCAGTAGAAACAGCTCCACAAGGTTCGGATAGCATCCCTAAGAAGAAGCCTCGCCTGGCTCCAAACACTAAACAGATCCCGGTGGTTCCACTGGGGAAACCGAAGTCAGGAAGAGTGTGGAAGGAGCGCAACAAGCAGAGGTGAGGTCTGCCTGATCATCTCTGAGCAGCAATAATCTGCTCCTTCATAACTCTTAATCCATCAGGATTAGTTTTTATTCTTTCAATAATGGAAGCAATTTTATTTGGGCTTTTTTTTTTTTCAGTCTGAAAAGTTTGAAAGTGCAGCATTGATCTATGTAGAGTAGCAGCCATTAAAAATGGCCCTTTCCAGGCCAAAGCCAGCCAAATGGCAGCAAAATCCAACTTCCGTGCCTTCTTATGGGCATGCATGTTTTTGTCATGTTTTTGTTAGATCATGCTTCTGTTTAGATCTTAATGCCTAGAAATTATGACAAAAAAAGAATATTTTAGATGTTTAAAAGGAATTGTTGGGGACCAGCCAAGGATCTATCAAGGAAAGGGGGGGAATTTTGAATGGCTACTACTGTGAACAGACAATAGATGTAACTCTCTTACCTGTCTGTAACCCTGATGTTTGCATCCTTCAGGTTCTCTGCTCTGCTTAGAGACAAACCACTGTGCTCCTCCTGGGAGAAGAAGATGCAGGCCAAGCGTGAAAAGGACCTTGTCAAACAGTTCACAGCAAAGCTGAAGGAGGAGAAGGCTCAAAAGATGGAGGTGAGGTAGTGATGCAGATGTGCTGAAGCAAAGCGATGTTCCTGCGTGTTTAACAGGCCCTTGCTTCATCTTTTAGGAGAAGAGGAAAAGACGAGAGGAGAACCTGAAACGGCGAGCAGAAAACGAACGCAAGGCTGAGATTGTGCAAGTGGTGAGTTTATCCACGCACTTGGAAGCAATCGTCTCACCCTATAGGTTTTTGATCAGCATTGCCTCACAGAAGGAATATTTTTCTCACTCTTTTCAGCTACAATATAAACACATATTCAGGTTTTTGTTTGCTGAAATCTTTTAGGTGGTGTAACTCCACCAGCTATACGTTTTCTTCATTAGAGGCTTAAATCATTATGGAAATATGAGCCTCCATCCTAGAGTTCAGTCCTTTGCAGCATTGGTTCAGGATTCTGGGCGTTCATAATTAGCTCCACCCATCAGATCTCCACCTGATCCCCACCATCACCTCATTTGCATAAGCGAAACCAGATATACAGCGGGTCGCCCTCGATTTTAATTGACGGAGTGACAGGGTTCTCTGACTGCAGCAAGCTCAGTACATACATTTATACCCCCTTCATGCCATGAAGAGTTCTGTGTAACTCATTATCTCTCATGACCTTCGTTTGGATCCTGTGAGGCTAAGATCAGACATATCTCAACATTTTTTACTCCACAATAGTTAGTGCACTAAACTAAATGCGTTAAAGGTTGATAATGCATTTCCTGAGAAAATAAATGCATTAAAATCCTTTTCTGTTTTATCACTCGTCTCTTCTGTTTAAGTCTTTGTATTTAAACATAATTTCAGTCTTTTTGAGTTTTATGTTTTCCTTTTGTGCAAACCTTATGTTATAGAGTTCATAATCTAAAGGAAAAAAATGCAGATAAGCATTGTTTAATCTTATTTTGATGCTGTATAGAATTATTTATTGATTTTAAGAATAAAAATAAGTACTTTTAGTGACATAATTACATTATTTATGGCGACCTGGATGATTATCTGCTTGCACATGCGCAAATGAGCCGATGGTACATATCAGATAGAGACAACATCTCTAATGCTACGTTCAGACCACACGCTGCAGAAGCAGCTAGTTTACATGCAAAGTCAATGGTTGACGCAGCAAAAGGTTCTGCAGCTCGTTATGAGCAGCAGGAGCAGCGCGTCAGATGCTCAGACGTGCAACCTGCTGCGAAAGCAGCTGCTGCTGGAATGAAAGAAGCTGATCTGGGTGCAGACGGGGAGACAGACACAGAACAACTTATGCATATCGCTATGATCACTCCTCTGAAATGGTTTACTGACACTTAAATGAACTTAAAATGTCGAAACCTGTCGGCAAAATATGTTCGCTTTTATTATTCTGGTGCCTGGAGTTTGTATTACGTACATGAAAAACACCTTCCAGCCGCCACGAACGGTAGCGAAGAGGTGACCGGGCCAAAGGCTGCGGCTAAATGGGATTTCCAGGGACAGAGCACCGCCGGCGTGCAGAGGTCTACGCGGCTCCGACAGCAAAATAATATTTGAAGGCAGGATTGTAATCTTGATGAACTGACTGCACAGATCAAGTTTTTAGGTGGACTTTCTCACTTAATGGCATATTAAAAGTACTTTTTACCCACTTCTAACAGCAGACGCACTTTCCTGGATGTGCTTTAGGAGCGTCAAAGCTGCTCTTGACGCGTGTCTGAACTTAATGTGAACAAGAATAAAAAATGAAGCAACAGAAGCCTTTTTGCTGCTTCCAGTGCTTGTGGTCTGAACGTAGCATAAACCTCTTCATAGCTTTGCTGTGCAGTGTTCTCGGTCTCCATGGTGATAAAAGTTCACAGAACAGCTGGATTTTAGGTTACTTCCTGTTTGCAGGTCAGTTGAAATTAGGTTGTAATGAGGTTTTAAGGTTGTATTGCATGAAAAAAGGTTAATGAATTTTTAAGTCAAAAACTATGTTCAGAGCTCCTTGTCTTGTTTGTTTGACAGATCCGCAACACGGCCAAGATCAAAAGGATGAAGAAGAAGCAGCTGAGGAAGGTTGAGAAGCGAGATACTCTGGCTCTGCTTCAGAAGTCACAGAAGCAGAACATGCCAAGCAAAGTGAAGAAAGATGTTAAGCAAGATTTAACTTAAAAACTGTCTGACAATAAATCCCAACTATTCAGAAAAGATGGTCTGTGAAGATCTTTTTATCAGATCGAGTTAAAACCTTTATTCTTCATGAAGAGGTGTTCCTAAGATAAAGACTTGCTGACCATTTTATCAGGTATATCTTACTTTAAAACAGTCCAAAACCTGTGTGTCTATTTGGAGAGATTCCTCTCCAAATAGACACACAGGTTTTGCCTGCTGCAGATCTCCAATTCTGAGGAGTTATTTGTCTATTCTTTAACCTGGAGGTTTCTGCTCATTATGAAAGGTTAGGACACTTACTCAGTCTAACCACAAGAGGGCGCTGTCACGTGGTCCTAAGGCTCCAACTATTCATTTGTGTATTTGCTAGTAATGGACATATTTACGGTGGTTTCTTTGTCAGCTAATTCAGACAGTTTAAACAATACAGTTAGACAATTTAAATGAAATTGTAAATCCAGGGAAATGGAAAGCAGTCATTTCTATTGCAACACAGTGATGCCCCATGTGAACAGCTGTAGGTTAACATAACTTTAAACATTTGCCCCTTTCTTAAAAAAAAACTTTACACTGTCAAAACTTTCAAAGACGAACTTCCATTTTTTTTAATTACCGGTATGTTTTTTCTAACTCATGATTTTCTGTCAGGGAAAAGAACAAACAGACATCATTTAACCCTAAATGTAAAGTCCTCTTTAAAAGTATTTGATTTGACTGGATAGATTTATTTGAAAGAAAATGGCAAATATTTGTTATGTTGATCTGTGCCATAGAGTTACCATTGGAACAACTGCTTTCTGTTAGATGCTGTCCCATTCTAGTTTGTAGCCCTCGCATACAATCCAGGCACCTTACACCATCAAGTGTGACTTTATTGCAAATGACACTTGATAGTTAAGGGTTAGTGGGGCTGTTTGGGATTCAACCATTATTGTGGAGAGTGGTTAGGGCATAGAGCTTGGAATCCCAAGGTTCTGAGCTTGAACCCCACTCCCGCAGCCCACTGCTCCCCAATGGAATAGGTTAAATGCAGAGGTAAATTCCTCAAATGTGAGATTAATAAAGTTCAATTATTATTACACGCCTTGAAGTGCAGCTTCAGATGTTCCATCCCTAGTATTTACAAGTATGAGGCCTTTGTCAAAAATCAAGATAATCAAATCAAGTTTATTTTGTATTACATTCACAGCTTTAAAACAATTTAAAAGGGAAACTTGCATCATTTCAACACAAGGGGGCGGTATTACAACGACTTTAAGGCTATCTTTATAGTAACAAACTGAAACTTCTCATTGATCTTGTCATGTTTGCTTTTGAATTAAGATTAATCATTCTACAAATAAAGCACAATTAGACAATATTCTTTCCAAAACTTGGAACTTTTATTTACATTTCAAGTCAGTCACATGCAAGATTCTCTTAAAATGAATAAACATGAAATTAGCAAAAAAAAACAAAACATTTTAGTCTTTTTTTTTTCTCCAAAAGAGCAATATACAAAAATAGAGCTTACAAATACTGTACAGCATATAGTCTCCAAAAATATTCTGCTGCAGAATTCTTAGTTTTACAAACAATGTCTGTGAGGGTTCACAAACATAATTAATGTTACAAAAAAGGAGAAGAGTGAGGAGAGTTTGAGGGGGGGAAGGCTTGTTTGGGTGGGTGGGGGGGTTACTTGTGAGTTTGTAAGAGCTACAGAGGAATAAATACACAATACAAACAAGACAGGTTTCACTTCAACAAGGCAGTGATAAAGAGATTAAACCCTAAATGTTCAGGTTGCTAAATCCAACCATAAATCAATGAAACTCAAGCAGCAGTTTTCTTCTTTTTGTTAAAATGAATACTTTGTTTTTTTGCCACATAACAGTGTGTCGTGATCAATAAGTCCCTTTCTCCTCCGGTTTCCAGTAAATTTTTTATGTCCTGACAGGGTGTCTATTTATAACAGCTCAGTCAGAAGCAAAGCTGACGTCAGGGATGACTTCAGCAGTGGGAAGACTTTTTTTTTTTTTTTAAACCACACTCAACAGCCCCATTCTTTTTCCTGGCATCAAACTCCCTGCTTTTAATCTCAAACACAGACCTTCTCTTCTCATTTAGCTTAAGCTTCAATTGCTAACATTTTGTGTTTTGAAATTGGCACCTAGAGTGCGATCAGGACGGCACACGAGAGGGAAAACCTGTGCGGGGGAAAAAAGCATCCGGAAACAAACAAAGATGGACGAACAGCAGCAGGCGTCAGCTGCTAAATAAAGTATCGCTTCTACTGTGACTCGTGTGGGGATACATAATACTAACATCGAATATTTAGCACAGGTGAGAGAAAATGGTTGCAAAGCAGCATGCAGTCACAGTAAACATTTCCTTCTTTTGCGAGATTCAGGGACAGCTCCGTAAACAAAGCTTTAAGACTTGAGTTGTTAGAATGGAAAGGAGCGAGGTTGTTTGGAAACGGCAGATCCACTTTCTCATACTGCAACAATAACAGTCCCAGCCTTTTCATATCAAAAACTCGCCACACACCAAGCTTAAAGAAGGCCTTACAGTCATTTTGATCAACACAGATGTATTGTTAACACATCTTTTCTTTGTTGTTATGGTTTTTGTTCGACCAAGGCTGATGTGGGTGCAACGACTCACAGGAAAATTAGTATTATTAGTTTTCAGTTCAAATAATGCCAGTTTTGGACCACAGTACAGTAAATAGATTCATATTTTTGTCTTTTTTTTTTAGTACCAGAGCTGTTCTGGAGACACTTTCACCGTTTAAAAGGATACAAAGATGTTTAAAACAACATTTGGATGTTTTCCCTGGTTTTATCGGGATTATATACGGCACAAATTAGTGCCCAACTCTGGCCTAAAAGGAAAATGACAGAATAAAAAGAACAGTATGGATTTATAATCAGCCACCTTTAATGTGATAACCCTGAATAGTGATGGTTGGATGAGAGCAGCAACTAACTTTGACTTGTTTCTAAGTAGAGTCAGCATCATGATGCAGCCCAGGCAGGAAAACATGCTTACAAATGCTCTGCATACAGTCCGACTGGGCTTGGACAATTTTGCAAAAAACAAATGACTGACCTCCGTGAGGTTGAAACTGAATGTTAGGCCTAACTTATCAGATTCTCTTTTGTAAAAAACGGGATATGAAGACTAATGCATCATCATATTATCTTCTAATATGAAAATAAGAAGCTTAGTTTGAAGGAGAATTACTCTCCATTTCATTTACATGGATTCCAGGTTTTACCTTTTAACCTTAGCTTCGTTACTAAACTGCTTTACATGTAACATCGATGGGGAAAAAAAAACATCCCTATGTGCCCGCAAGTTATCAAGGCCTGCAAAAGAGATAACTCGGTCATAACCTGCTAGGGTATGAGAATAAAATGTTACTTAGTGGTTCTTTCAGAGGAACAGATAAATGAATCCAAATGTGGCCGTGGCCTAATAATAATAGATAAGCACCAGATACAGAACGTATCATCTGTACTCCCGTTACGAAAAGTCTCCTAAGTGGTTATTATCGGATCTGAAAGGGTGCAACAACTCTAATTTGCTACAACCATTATCTCATGGTTGATTATAACATCTTGCAGGTGTTCTCAGTTCAAGCACTATCATTACATTCTCACTAAACGCTACAAAATCCTGCAGATTACTAAACATTTTATTCCCAAACCTCTGGGAACTTTTTTATTCCATTGATGTTACAGAAGTAGCAGATTAATTCACCAAAGCAGCTAACAGGGGGACAAAAACCATGGCTCAGAGCTGAACAACGTGTGGCACCAGACAAAAGCGTGTTGTACCGGTGCAGAAAGAGTTGGAGAGAGGAGAGAAAGCACCAGATTACTGCAGTGAAAAAAAAAAAAAGTTTTGCGTTTGCATGAATGAAAACGCTGTTTCACTCCAACCTGCTGACCACTGACTATGGCAGTGAGAGAAAGGAAGGGCAGCTCCAGCCGCTCCCCCATGTGCACGTATGTTCGTCCACTAAAAGGATGTGCTGATAACACGCTGAGGGCAGGACTCCTGGCACTGGGGACAATTCACTGACCTATTCTCTGAAATGCAGCTGTAACCATTAAAAAAAAGGTGTTTTAAATAGAAAAAGAAACATCAATAAATAGCTTATGAGTGGCGAGAAAGATAACGTGGCTGAAATGGGAGGGAGGATAACCTTCTGACACGTTTGCTGTGAGGTGACTTTCAGAGTTGTTCTTCCAAGTTTCAAGCTCTCATCTGTGAAATATATAATACTTAATCTGATGATATTGATACAGAAAACAGAGCAATGAAAAGCTAGAAGTGTTTCCTCCATGAAACAATTCAAAGGCCTTGGCTTAGAGAGCACATTGGTTACCTAAAATCTGGATGTTGTTTCTGTCTGAGATGAGCTGATCAGTCAGAGTAACGCCTGGGTGATGGGGAACATGATCAAATGTTTCACATTAAAGCAGACCAAAGCTTTCCAGAGTTACAGTCCCTCTGACATATATCTGGATATTTGTGGTGTTTTTAAAACATATAGATCTGCTTTGTACACGGAGATGAAGAAAAGAAATTAAATAAAACACATGACCTTAGGCCTAAAGCAATAAAGGTTTGCCTTCTCATAAAGTGCTTTTTAAACAAAAAGAAAATCTTAGTGTCATAAAGTTCTTGGCTTTTCTTTTTTTTTGTCATTTTCTTCTTCCTTGTCTTTTGCTGGTGCCGTCCAGAAAAAGCGCTTTGGTTGTGGAAAAGTGACTAAAAAGGAAAAAACTTCTAGATCAACTTCATCGTCTATGAAGTAAAAAAAATAATAAAAACGGAGCAGCTGATTGTGAGCCACTCAGCGCTGCTGATGGTGAGGGACTCCTGCGTAGGTGATGATGGCTGCAGACTCTCGGTTTGGTGAGTTTCTGTGCACTCACTCCAGTTTCTGTCAGTTCACAGCCAAGTGTGTCTGTTTAAGGTGAGCGTTGGGGTGTGGTTTCTGGGCCGAGTGCTTTTAGAAAGGCGCCCGGCGCTCGTTAAACCAGGTTCTCTGCGCCGGGCAGGGGTTGCTGTACGGGCGCAGGGGGCTCCGTGGTGCCGGCCTGCTGGGCGAGCTGTAAGACGGGCATGTTGCACAGCGGGCACACCTTCCTCACCTCCAACCACTTAATGAGGCACCTAAGGGACAGAAAAAGGAGGCAAAAAGTCTGTGAAAGATGTCCAATACTTTTATTTATCTGAGTTCATTAAAAAACAGATCTTAAATGTTCTGAAATCTTATATCAGAGTCATGTCAACTCCAAGCGCCAATCATAAACCCCCAATCATAAACCGGGCTTTACTGGTCAGGAATAACCCAAACTAGCCCTTATCTAATAACTGTATTTAACATAGCTGTATTGTTCTGAGATAAAACTCTGCAGAGTGTCTAACCCTACCGATATCTGTCAACTGTGATATCTAATATGGCCTTGGTGGGGCTCTTTTCACACTTCTGTTCATTTTAGAAAATATACGCAAACTCAACAGAGGTTACAGTGATGTCATTTTAGTGGCCATGTGATAAACTGCTGTTCAAAACACATTTATTTATTGAGAGGGTTTACAAAAAAACCCTAAACAACTGAGAAATAAGGAAGCAAACAGTAGGAAGCGTGTGGCAAATTCATCTAGTCAGATGCTTTTTTTCACAGGATCCTTTATTACTCAACTATTTTACAAACCTTAAAAAGCATTTTTTATTTTATTTTTTTTTATTTTGCAAGCCACAGTCTGCTAAATGTACACATCAAATGTTTTGCTGACCCCTGAAAGACCCGTCAGCCCGGTGGGAGGCCTGTTTTCCCCACCTCACAGTGTGCAGGACTGCTGTGTGAGCAGGGGAATGTGTGACAAACCATTGGAAAGATCAGATACCCACGGTTTGAATAATGCACAGCACGTCTGTAAACAAAAACAAGTTTCCAAAAGCTGATTTAATTTCCTGAGAAATGGAAAGAAAAAAAAATCAACCCAAACCAAATGGGGCCCATGTAAAGGAGTTATTGCCCCACAGATCTACTTCCTGCTCTTTTGCAGAATTGTTTTCATTTAGCCAAATGAAAGATTTTCAATTAATTAATAGCCTATTTAAGTTCTAACCACAGCATCTCTGCTGTTTGAACCAAGTAATCTAGAGCTTAATGTCATGAACTTGTGAGGAAAAAAAAAAAAAGTTAATTGTTCTATTAATACCATAATTTTCGGACTATAAGTCGCAACTTTCCCCCCATTTTTCTATGTATCTATGGACTTTTACAGTTAACGGCCACTAGGATAATAGCTAAATATATGGATTTTACCATCCACCATGTTGACGTCACATTTGCTTCAACACACAAGTACAGTAGCCGCGCGCGGGAATGCAGAGGTCCTCTGGAAGCAGACTTCTACTATTTTTTTTTTTCCTTCTTGCTTTGATTCTGTTTTATCTTCCTGTATTTTAATCATGTAAAGCACTTTGCATTGTCTTTGTACTGATACTGATTTATCTGATACTATACAAATAAATTTGCCTTGCCTTGCCTTGAGTGGTATGAGACAGAATGACAGCGAGAAAGACGGACATTGCGAGCTCAAGACAGTTTGTGTGACACCCTCATTATGGAAAAGAAACGTACCGGTAGAAATAATAAAAAGGAGCTTCCCCAAACAGTTGCCTCTTTCCCGACAATCCTCTCTGTGCATGAACCATATGGTAATTAAATATAAAAAACCTGCGGCTAATAGTCCGGTGCTGCTTGTATATGTACAAATCATGCAATTTAGCTTCTGCGGCTTATATTCAGGTGCGGCTGATAGTCCGAAAATTACGGTAACTATATGAGGCCAAGACCATCACTCTACAACACACATGTCTGCCTATAAGGATGATGAGGTTCTTTTACTGAAACTGTGCTCTAGTTTTCAGGAGGATGTAACGCGACGTAAACCTTTTTATTTTGTCAGTTAGCATCTATTAAGATATATTACGCTTTTTTTCTTAATAAAGGAAATTATGATTTGAAAAATTCTTCTTATATTAAAAAAAGGTTTTTTGATCCATTATAGAAATTTGTTTAATGATCTATAATAAAAACTGAACTGTTAAGTGTTAATTTAACTGTAAACATTAAAGTCAGTTTATGGTCCCAGCTCCTTCAGCCCCTGGGACAGAAAACTGGGTCAAAGGGTTTGACTGATATGGACAACAGTTTAAATGGCAGGACAGGAGCCAACTCAACCAGTCCATCATGTTTTGTATTCCTCTCCACACGTGTCCACTTATAGATTTATACATGAAAAATTCAAATTGTACCTTTTCTTTGATAATCTTTTGTACAAAAAAAGCCTTTTTTTTCTAAATTAATTTTTTATCAGATTTCAGAGAATTTAGTCTTATACTCACTTCCGATGAAAGGCGTGTTTGCATGGACAGATCCCCAGCTCATCTTTCTGTTTAAACTCCTCCAAGCACACTGCACATATCTGAAAGAGAAGGCCAGAGCTTTAGCTACAGTTTCAGTAAAAAAAAAACACAAAAACAAAGCCCTAATGCTAATGTGTTGCTAATTTATTTCTCTTTGGTTCCCTCTGCACTTATCACAGTTTTGTGTCAGTGGACTGCAAACAAACCGCTCAGGCAGCGGTGAAAGTCAGACGGACAAAGAAAAACACAGCTGTGGCCAAAATTGAACAAAAAGACAATCACAGGACTTTAAAAACAGATGAGTTACAGTCCAGCTATGTCCGCTCACACAAGTCTTACTACCTGCAGCCCTTTTCAGGGATTCTGGAATTTTTTCCCCCTAGATTTGCAAGGAAAAGCCGAAGATATGGCAAACTCGGAAAGCTTTTCACATAAAATCATGTCAGTGAATGATTCCAGATGGACAGACTATACATGTAGATCAAAGCCATTTTACAAAAAGATTTACTCAAAATCCCAGGGGTTTGATCATAACCGGTTGTCATTCATTCCATTTGGGAAGAACAAAACTCTGCAACAACTATTATATCTTAAAGATTCAAGTAATTTATCTTATTCTATTGAAGCTTCTGTTGATCACTTTGATCAGGAATGTTTCCCAACTTATTTACCAACGCTGTCCTAATCCCCACTTCATCTAGAGCAACCTAACATATAGAAAAGCATTTCTCTTCCCTTTTACGTTGGCAAACAGTGTAAGAGTCCACAGGTCTCCACGTGTTTTTTAGATCGAATTAGCACCCAGGGACCACCCACGATGACGTGAAGCCCATGAGCACAGTGCTGACGGCATATATTGGGTCATGCTTGCTTGGTGAGATTAAATACTTAATGTTGCCCTTATAAAAAAAGGATTACCTTTGAATCAGGCTAGAAAATTCAAAAGAAGGATGGGTGATCACAGAAAAGGAGGTAAAAGGGAGAATATTTCCCGTCAATGCTGGGTTTTTTTGTTTTTTAAGGAAACAACAGGAAAATACCTAAACTCTTCTTTTCCCAGACTCCATGGGAACCCTGCATGTTATCAAGAACTACTCTATTTCAAACCATCGACATTATTCAGGATGATGACTGAGTGCAATGTTTAAATAAAAAAAAAGCTGCTAGCATCCCTGCAACGAATCTCTAAAAAGACCTTTGTCATGGCAGCAATATGCTGCTAATGTCTGATCTGTGACCTGAACTGACAGACCACACTGTGCTCACACCAAGCTTCTCTCAGAGTTAACAACAACCGATTCAGCAGCTGACAGGAACTTCAAATTACAAAAGCATGAGCATAGAAAGCGTTTGTGTTAAAAAACTTCAATCACCTAGTGGACAGCTCTTTTATAGCAGCAACAATGACTCCTTTAG
The DNA here is from genome assembly GCF_000732505.1 of Cyprinodon variegatus. NCBI lineage: Eukaryota > Metazoa > Chordata > Actinopteri > Cyprinodontiformes > Cyprinodontidae > Cyprinodon > Cyprinodon variegatus. The sequence goes on from NW_015150779.1 coordinate 547,364, forward strand.
CTGCATAGATTTATGGGTGGATGGACATCTGTGGGTGAAAGGAACTGTATGGGGGCTCAAAGCTTTTCCTCCTGACCAGTTAGGAACACAGAGCAGCTATTTGTGTGGATGCCTGTTTTTAACCATCTGGATTGGGGAATAGATCAATTTGCTCTTGGTATTTTTTTTCCTAACACCTCATCTTTGGTGTCCCACTCAGAGCTGAGTTTAACAGAGAAAAACATCCCTTCTACCTCTATTCCTGTAAGTCAAGTTTAAATTCCCCTAAAGTCACAAAACTAAAATGACATCGAAATAAATGCAGAACAAAGACTTTAACCTCTTAATATTTTAACTCATGACTTCCAGATAGAAACAGCTGAAATATGTAACAAGCAACCATGTTTAATAACAAGAGACTAAGAAATTAGGTTGGTACGGAAAAAAAAAACAACCAGAATGTAGTCCTATCCTTTCAGTCTGTTACCAACCTCACATTGACTCAGTACCAAAGAACATTAGCTCCTAAAAAGGAAAAAGAAATAAAAAATTCACATTAACAAGCACTTAAGCAAAAAAGTATAGATGAAAAAGGATCTGATGAAAAAGCTTAAAAGTAGTCAAACTTTACAAAGTTTTGTTTGTGCTTCAGCAATGAAATATCTACAAGCCTAAAACATTCAGCCGAGTTCAGAGAAGTAAACCAAACCAACTGGCATACAAACTATGCTAGCTGAGATCATCGTTAGGTCTGCTTTAGATTATAAAAGTTGCAGACCCCTGTTCTAACACGAATATTTTGCTCTTAAATCCTGCTTTACTGCATCAAACTGAACTGTTTATGTTACCCATTTGGACATGTAACAAATGGTTTGGTTAATTGCAGGATCACGCTCAAAGCCTCATGTAGACGATCCGGTTAGGTTACACCTCAGATGTTCTGAAGCAAGCCTTGACCCGTAAACCCATCCCACACAAAGAATCGTTTCTCGACTTTGAAATCCAGCCTGACTTTACTCGTGCCTCTGGGATAAAACTTTACATTCAGAAATGGGTCACCCAGCCTGGGTTGAGTGTGCATTATTGTCCTCAGCTTGTTTATTTTGTCTCGGTTAAGACTCAAATTACATTTACTTTCTCTCAACCTCTAACAACATGAACCCTAATGGTCTGAGTGCTGATTGGGAGGCTGCTGATAAACTGTCTTGGACCAGGTTGGTGCTGCTGACTGGAGTCCACCATGACTCTAAAGTAAAGCCAGTTCTGCTGCTTTACATTTTGCCTGTAATTTTCCATCCACGCTTAGACGACTGATACTATGTAATAATGACATGCAGGGGACTGATGACTTAACCAGGAGATGGTAGTTTTCACATGGCAGTGAGTCATGCGAGGACATGACGTAGGAGAACATGCAGGTCTTTACTGTAGCCAAAATAGCAACTATGGGAAAAGCAAAGGATTCTTCGAACCGCTCTATAGTTATTTTATTATTCATACTTCCCTTTAACAAGAAGGAAGTATGGAATCTTACTTGCAATCATTCCCATTAACTCTGACACCCCTGAATACAATCCAGTGGAGCTAACTGATAATGGTTTAAATACCTTAAATGCAACATGCAGCATGAGTTACATCAATCACTTAATCAGATGAATTTAATGTTACATAAATCCTCACTTCAACCCCAGTCAGCCTCGGCAGATGGCCGTTCAGACCGAGTCTGGTTCTACTGGAGTTTTCTTCCTGTTAAAAGGGAGTTTTTCATCTCCACAGTCACTACAAGCATGCTTAGAGTGAGGGATTGCATGCAATCAACTGGTTTTCCTTAGATAGAAAACTTTGAATCATTTTGATTGTATGATCTGGTGAACTGTACTGTGCCTTGAGATGATAAGTGTTGTGAATTGGCACTATATAAATAAACTGAATTGAAATGAAACTGCATAGCTTAAAACGTGTTCAGAACACAGGAGCTTGCAGTTTTAGCACATGCTGAAAAACATGAGCATAAATCTTGGTGATGATTATCCATTTTGGTGATAATCTGAATGAAAACATTTTTTAAAGGATTCTTTAACATTATTTGCTGGGAGAAAAAAAGCAATTCCCCTCCAAACCAGAGAGTGCTAAAACAAGAAGGCGAGTGAATGAAGAAGGTGAGAGCAGAAAATTTGGTAATGATCCAGATCATGAGCAAGTTTTAGCTCATGAGGTGTAAGTCAACTGTCCAATCGCTTTTCTAGCTTTAGGATTGGTTTTAAAATTTTATCGCTTGCTTTAAAGGTTTATAAGGCTTGGCCCTCATCATAACTTTGTATAACATTCTTAACTCTAACACTGCAGTAAAAGCACTTAATCAATCAACTGATTTCATTGGAACTGCTTTCGTGTAAGGACTGCTTAGACAGCCAACAGTCTTAAATGGCGCTTTATGACCCATCTTCAGTCTTTGTGGATTGTTTCTAGCAGTTTGTGATTCTATTAAACTAAAACTGTGGGAAAAAAAAAAAAAAAACAATTTTATGATGCATTTCATGTCAATGATACATATTTTGAAGATCTTTACTTTTCCTTGTTGTTATTGTCATGTATTCAGTTTACTTGACTAAACTTTAATATAGTTTGGTCAATGTTTGTTGTTTTTATTTGCTATATAGATAAACTTACATTGACATTTAGCAGTTCTAATTTCTGTTGGTTGAGCTGTTATGACTGGGTTGTCTAATTTCAAAACATTCAAAACAGTGTACAGTAAGCTTCACGGCAGTTAGTGACGAAAGGCTCCAATAAAATTTTTTCAAACCAAACCTTGTTAAAAGATAAAACAAACTTTTAGCATGGCTATGGAATTGATCTTATTGCTTCAACATGCAGTGAGCTCAGGAGCATTTGTTTGTTTACTGTAAAAGTTAAAAACAAGATGAAAGCAGCAAGGAAATAAAAAAGTAGACCTTTAACTCCTAACATTGAGACTATTACATTTAGGCCCTTAACGAAGTACAGTATCACACCCCTTAACAAGCTCTATTAATGAGTCTCGTTGCCAAATGATAATTCATCAGAGAAACATTTATGTGGGCGCTCCCATGTGACGGAGTCCTTTATTTAAAACTTGTGGAGGAAAACCACCCCCTTTACATGAAGCATGGTGGTAGCAGCAGCATTATGCTACGGGGATTTCTTTGCAAGGTGGTGTGCAGGCTATATGAATCATATTTTCTTTTCCTGCTACATTGTTCAGGATATCAAGCAACAGCTTTCTCTCTTTACATCATGTTCAAATTGGTTCTCTAGATTTCCCCTCATGTTTCATAATATCATGACCCACAGCACACTAGAGATTTCCAACTTTAAATAAAGTAAACTGTGCAATGCAATGGCCATTACTTCTGCTGCTCTGATATGCACTTTTGAGATTAAATTAAATATCTTATAGCCACAACTTCCTGCAAGATATCAGTAACACATTGATTTGATACGGCTGCTGATAAAATCCATTATGGTTAGCCCACATTTTTCTAAAAACTTTATCTTTTTTAATAAACTACAAATTCATCCCCATTTGCTGTTGGTTTGTAACAGTTTTGTAACATCCCAGCCATTAGCAACATTCACACGTGCATCAACTGATGAAACACATCAATTGATTATACAGCACATAAAATACAATCTCTGGACAAATATTTGAAGTTATTCATCCTTTCGAAATGTGACTTGGCTCTACCCAAAGCACCTAATTTCTCCCTTAACACAAACTGGTAAGAATAATGCTCTGCTGATACATATGCAAGACACTGCACATCACAAAATTAATCCAAGAATGTGGAGACATCTATAAGCTTCCATATAAGTCAGTTTATCCACCAAAGTTTTCCTTTAAGCCATTTTTAAATGCATTTCTAACCTCCATGTTTTACAATTACACCACAAATCTCATTAGCAGCTTCCACCTAAACTCGAACGCTACACAGATATTTACATAATGACTGCTTTATTGTTTCAAAAACTATTTCACATTCAAAAACCATCTGTACTTTGGAGGCTCAATTAAAAATGACAAGAGCAGCAAAAATTGGTGATTAAAGTTCAAAAAGATGAGTGCTTACCTCATGCAAGTTTAACTCTTTGACTTTTTCCTTCTGGATGACCTAAAAGGGATACCAAAAGATGATGAGAAAACACCCACAATACCACTTAATAGTTACAGAACATCTTTATTATAAACAGCAATCTAAGAGGATTTGCTTAGAATAATTTAAAACCAGTCTCTAGTTTTTAAAGTAAAACATTCAGGTGTAAAGTACATTTAAAGACTTTATGAATTTTGTTTTTACAGGTCGAACTGAAGAGCTAAAACACGTGATGTTTTAACATCATGCTCCTAATTATGCAAGAAGTTCGTTCAAATGGGATTCCTCTTACAGTACTTTAAACATCAGCTGGGATTTAGGTAAATGTTAAACCCTGTGAGGATAAGAGACATCTAGTGCATCCAGTTTTCTTTTTTTTTATTGCAGTGGTATGTTGAATAACCTTTCCATCCTAAAGATAGAACAGTTCTAATATACCTTTAAAAGTCATTAATATTACATTGTGGGAATGATAAAGGTACACCTCCCCCCAGGTAGGAATAGAGTGAACATGTGTGAAAATCTTACTTGTTTGTATGCATAAAGCTCTTTGTGTGCCTGGTGCCGTAACCTGGAAAGAAGTAAAAGACAAACACCCTTCTGATTAGTTATTTCACTAATAAACATGGACATATATATCCATGCATCCTGCAAAGGAAGACAACAAAAATAAAGAGATGGACAAAACTGGCTTTGGCTGAAGAGAATCAATTATCCAATAATGTTGTCTTTCGTGTCAACAAGAAAAACATATCAGGCCGGACATTTATACAAAAAATATACTTGGAAGAAAGAAAGCCAAAACAAGAAAAAGCAGAATAACTGTCTTGTTTTTTTTGTATGATCCCTCTGTCAAATAATTAACTCCAGCCAAAAATAGCTTTCCCGACAGCAAACAGAGTTTTTATCAACCAAACACAGAAAAGGAGTAGAAGATCTCCTTAAACAAAGCTTAAGAAACTTCAGGGATTTATTCTGCTGACGAACACTGCAGAAAGTCAAATTACACATAAACAGAAGATATTCTTAGAAGACTTTAAGCCTTCCTTTCTTTACAAAACACTGCACCTCAGGCAAAAACATTAATCAGAGCAGTTTTCCACAGCCGTTAGAAACTGAAAGGCTGTGCAGAAGAGTCTTGCACAGTTTCCAAGAAAATTATTACAGACACAAGTTGAGCTTTGAGTAAAAATATTTCAGAGAACAGTGAGAGAACATGATCAACATTAAATGAGAGGAAATTCTAAAAAAAAACATACTTAAAAGGGAGGTTAAAAAATGCGGAAAAAGTGACGGGAGGGGGGGGTAAAAAGCAAAAGAGACAATAGAAATTCGTAGGTTTGTAAGATTTACCTCCATTATTAGTAACCTTAACCTCTCGCAGCAGAGTGAGAGGGATCTGTAAAACAAGCAGCACAGTCTAGGAGATAAACTGACATTTTGAAAGAAGTCAGCATGTAAAGGTGCAGAGACTCCCAATGGTTAGAGGGGTAAATAGGTCACTGGATCATAGATGGGGAATGTTTAACTTCCCTTAATGCAGTGGGAAGACAGAATGGGGTAAATAGACAGAACATGAATGGGACACTTCAAGGCATCCAGGTTGTGTAGTTTTTTTTAAAAGTACAACACCATTGGTAATTGAATCGCTTTGTTTTACCTTGGATAGATTTTAGTAGCACCAAAAAATAAACCAGTGATCAATAGTGTAATTTACCTTTAGCCCAGACACCAAAACATCTATTTTTCCTATTTAATCCAACTTTTTAAGCCTGTAAATATATCAACAAACAACTTATCTTCAACTACTTTTTTTAGGAAATGACAAAAAAAACTGTTCCATGTTTCGGACACATGCTTCAATGGCTAAATGAGTATAATCTTCTTCCTTATTAGAAGGTATTAACCTGGTAATCCCATCATTTTCTGCTATAAGTGTATGAACAAATTAGGGAGATAAAATAGTTCCCATTTCCTTTAATGGTCAGTGTTATTAACTGTTTAATTAAAACAAAAATAAGCTTGTTTGACATTTTTTAAATGGAAGATCTGATCTTATTTAACTGAGAGACAAGCTTAATGAACTAATTTTGGTATTTGAGACAGATTATATTAACCTGTTACAAGACTGAGGGTGGAAAAGAACCATCAAGGTGTTCTAATATACCAAACCTGCCTTGAGATCTCATCACACCTCAATCAGCTAGTAGAAGCTTGATAGGTCTGCCTCGAATTTCTCTGTGATGATATTCATTGATAGGATGTTTTAAGCAAAATGTTCTTGTGTGCATGGGGTCTTCACTACAACTAGTTTTGCCAGTGTTCTTGTCCGTTTATCTTTGCTGTAACAATATAAGATTTTCTTTTATTACTGCAGCAAATATTAAGCCATCAGATGCAAATTCCATTCAGTTCAATTACAAATATATACTTTAATTATCTCAAAGGGAAATTATATTGCTTAATACATATTTTTCTAACCTCAGAATTTATAAAGAGAAAAACAAGTCTAAATTGTCTAAAAGGGCATTCAGTATTGAGAGGGCATTCTGCATGCAGCTCCTTTAAGGGCTAGTCTTAATCCAAGTTGTGCTTTAAACATTTTTTATTTACTGAATAGGCTCTTATTGTTAAGGGTCCAAACTATTGCCAGATTGAGGGTTGGGACATTTCTGGTTAAAAATTGGATGGGCTAAGTTGTCTTTTTACTGTTTGTTTACATCACAATGATGCCCGTTTTTCTGTGGAAACGGATTCCAATCTAGAAGGATACAAAAACATCCTGGTTCCTGTTGTCGTGTAAACAGGAAAACTGAATCAGCTTGTATTGGAAAGCCCTGGCACATGCACAGCAGGTCCGTAATCAACAGAAATGAAGCGAGCAAGTTTCAAACATACAACCTACTAGTTTTCTTCACGTGTCTTGTGCAGAAAAATCTCAATTAAAATGTAATTAGATTTATTAATTTACCTGGAACAATACTGTCCTAAAATGAACCACATTTTAAATTTTAGCAAGAAAATACTGAATTTTATATCTAACACCCTGTATTACCAGTACTGAGGATAATCTGATAACACACATTAGTTTATAAAGAGGGGCAAGGAAGTGACTAGTAAAGATTGCTTGCATTTTTATGACGAATATATTGAGGATTACTCTCAAATCTTGCCGAATTAGAAGAAGCTTTCAGTCAATAAAATTAAAGCAGTAAAAGTGCAACATTTTAAATCATTATAAAAATCGCACATATACAGACTAAATAAAGGTAAAGCTGAAAAAGGTTAGCCGACTCTTCCAGAAATCTAACTCTTATTAACAATAATCAATAAGCAATAATCCTAGAAAACAATAATCTTACTATTTTAACTGTTCACGATACGAGACACAAGAAATAAATCAACAATTTTTCTATGAGGGGAACCTTCTCCAAACAGTGCTGTTTTAGAAAAAAAGGAAAAAAAAACATTTTATAGAGGAAGACATAAATAGGAGCTGTGGAAAGTGCCATACAGTGTGGTGGTAACAACATTTCTATACAACTCAATGGCTTTCATAAGTTGTAAAAATATCTCATTTGAAAGCTGCCATGAATGCTTTCTGTTTTGTATAAAGAATTGTCAATTTAAACAAATAATGTGGTAAGAAAAATAATTAAAATGAAAAACAATGCTTCAGGGACCCAAATCCCCCAATAGGACAGACATCTGGTACACTGAATAAAAATGATGCTCTTATTATGGAAGTAACAGTAAATTCAACACATTAGATGACACTAGAAGCAAAACAGGGTCAATGAAAAAGACACAAATTTCTAGCAGCTTTTTTAGGACTAAGAACTACAAATTTTTATGAATAAATTAAAAGGGTTCACACAAAAAAAAAAACAACTAATGATTGAAAGGAACTGTAATCAGTTCAAAACATTCAACCCAGGTTTGTCTAGTTTATATATTTTGTTTTATAGAATTGTCTAATTTAAAGCTTTTTTTTTATCCCAGAAAACATTGAATTACTATTCATCTAATGTTAACTCTATTTTCCAATTAGAGTAGTGGTTTCATAACCCCAATATTAACAAAAATAGAAAAATGTCAAACTGTATTACAGACTCAGTGTAGTAGTCAAAGCCTTTTAGATTTTAAGCTAGAGATGATTGACAGCACCCAGTCTCATTAAAAATGGTTAATAACCTTTATTTTCAGACCAACAGGAAGTGCTAAAGGAAATGCTATAATTAGCATTGTTAGGAGCTGGTCAGTATTACCACACTGCTTAAAAAAAATGTTTTATTTTTTATTAAAGCAAATAAATCAAATGCATATTTGTAACCTTTTCACCTTATTTTAGATTTGCTGCAAGCTGCAAAGCTAAGAAAATGACACTTTTTTTACACCGACCCGTAACAAACCCTTCAAAGAAATCTAGTTCTACTCAAATCCAAAGCAAAAAGGAGCACAGCTCTTACCTGATCAGGTAGCAGCAGAAGAGGAGGCTGAGGATGAAGACAAAGATGGCCGTCCCAAACACCACAATGTAGATATTAAGAGGAAGGTTCTGGAACCCTATATTTGGCATCTTGAAACTGTAGTGTGGGAAATCGGAGCTCATGAATATTCTGGATGGAGAGAAACATAAGACAGGCAATACATCAGTATTATAATATGTCTGAACTAATTGGCACAACTTTTATTTATTTCATAGTTCTATATACAGTATTCTTCTAAAGGTAGTGATTTAGAGGAAATTTAAAAAGCAGTCTATTTGTCCGTGTAGCCTGATGCATCTTATCTTTCCATAACAGAGATGTCTGGTACCATCGGATGCTAATAAATACATCTATTAACGAAGTGTGGTTGATGCTCCGGCCCTCATCAGAACTAGTTACTCATGTGGCCCTTTAGGAAAATTAATTAAATCTGATTTACTGAATGTAAAAGCTCCCATTCAATTAAACAATCTAAATCCAATCTAAATGTTACAAGCATAAAGCTAAGTGATAAGGTGTTGAGAATATGAAACCTAATTACAGCGATACACAATACATTCAACAGGACAGACATTATCCTAATGGATTAAAAGAGACTCAGGATTTACAGCAGCGGAGATGAAAGTTGTGGACAAACTAATGTAACACATTCAATACCTCCTTTCAAACTTGAACTCCACTTAACACTAAAAGCTCATTTGCGATGAAAACCATTTTGCACAAACTCTTTAAACTAGAAGAAAAATAAGTTTTCTATCTTTTCTTTTGCAAAATACAACCTGTATTTTCTCTTATACAGCTTTAAAAAAAAACGTTTAGTCATTTAATGTAACTTTACATACATCTGTGCTGCTCAAACATGAAGACACAATGTGAAGAAAATTCTAAAAGTGGATCACTCCTAAAAGGTGAGGTAAATATATTGAAATTAGTTGTATATTGTTAGTTTAATCAAATCTAATCAATAAAATGCAATAAGCCAAATTCATCTAAGTAACACCACACCAATAGCAGTTTGTTGGCCAAGTCCCCCCACTCCAAAGGAGCATGACTAGACATGTCCACACCTACACATAAAAGGGACCATGGAAGAAGAGGAGGAGAGCATGACAGGAATAGCTTTCTCCTTTAGGGAGGCCGTGTTGGGTCCCACCCCTCAAACAGATTCACCCTCTGTAACTCCTCCTGTGGAAAGTTTTGCTGGGGACCAATCCTCCTGGATAACTCTAAACTCACACAAATACGCTCTCAGTTATACAACATTAGGATAACCTTAGCTATACTCAGTCCTTACATAAGAGTATAAGATTCCACCTCCCCACAAAGAGATGCTTACCTATTTAAAGCCTGATGCAAAGGGTGTATTCCTACTTCTAATGTATTACATCAGGGTGTCACTCAGTGAGGAACCTCTTGGTTTTCCTGATAAATGTTTAAATATCTTTCCAGCTTGGCTCAATTTTACAAATGACTCCAGTAAACAAGCATGCAGGAAGGGAGGTTTAATGAGGACATGAGGGGCCGGTCAGCTTGTGCTTAGCAAACTTCCTTCACTGCATAAAAACTGAAAGTAAACTACTCAGTCTAGTCTTCATCATCATCATGCTCACTAGTTTCAGTTGCTAGAAGGGGATTTCACTCACAGACCACTTAGCAGAGAGATAAGGCCGCTATGTTATATATATGTAGGGGAGCCAACAGGGGGTACTACAAAAAACATCCAATAGGAGAGAGACTGGCTGTCTGGTTAAAGATAATTTCGTATTCAAGATTGTAGACCTAGCTTTTTGGAGTTTGTGTCTGAATAATACCTAGAAGAATTCAATACTTCCCTCTTCCACCAAATGCTGCACACGGCTGGCCTCAACAAGGCTACTAAACTTTTCCTTTGCAGCAAATAGGACAAAGTCAAACACAACCCATAACAAACAGTCATGGGTTAAAAGCTCTGGAAGAAAAGCGTACGAGAATCTCTAGATAAAATCAACGTTAGGTGATGGCAAGTAGGCCTTCCAAACCACATAATCCTCACTAAGGATAACTTGTTGAAAAGTGAGAAAGCTCATAAAATGGGGTTGAAGGCTTCAATCCCAATGGAGGTTATTCAGCTGATCGTAGATCGTACGATCGTAGATAACGTAGTCAATAAAAATAGATGAAACAAAGGTCAATATGCATATTTCTTACATTCACACCGAACGCAAATTTCACAGCTAGAGCAAAGGAGTTCCATGTCATCTCTACTGTACATGGAAGGGTGAATCTGGAGCAAAGCAAAGTGAGCAAAGCTGAACTAGGCGACAGTGGCAAATCATGGAGTCGAACTTCATGATATTGGCGAAGTTGCCGACATTTGATTGCCACCTTACCTGCAAATTAAGTTGAAAAAAATAAATAAACTTTTCTTTACATTTGCGTCGCAATATCCAGTCAGGGACTAGATGTGGCTATAAGCTACATTAAAGGAGCGCAGCGTAGGTGAGCTTCTCTTAATTAGAAATGAAAAATAGAAAAAGGGACAAAACAGATATGCTGTTAAGAGATTAAGGTGGCTTTTAAAAAAGCCCTAGAAGGGCTGTTTCTGTTTCCAGCACAGACAAATGCCTTATTTTCCCAGCTTTGCTTATCCTCCCTGGTTCTCCTTTCATCTCCCGCAGTTAGTCTAGAGGCTAGATCCAGCTGCCAGAAGCCTTTCCTACCTCTGCCTTCATGGCTGGCTTCTCCGATGTAGCACTGTCCTACTTCTGGGCAGCTGTAGTCTCCAGTGCCTTCAGTATTGTGCCTTCAGGTACTTGTGTCTTGTCGGTGTGCTCCTCTATAGCTTTGGATCATCGCAGATAACTTCTATAGCTAGCCTGAAACCTTGGCTCTGCCTTTCATCCCCGCTCTAGTGCGCTGACAACAGGAGGGATCCTCCGATCTCCCGCTATGGTTCGCTAGTTCTAGATGATGACATGGCTTGTAGCCTGGTCCTGGATCGGGATAACTTTTGCTCTCACTCTGATTTCCTGCTGCTCTCGTCTGAACTCCAGAATGCCGTCTCACCTAACCCTCTGTTGTCCAGGTGATTTGTCCTCCAATGTGGGACAGCAGGAACCCGAATTGGATCACAGACAGGCGAACGTAATGCCGTAAACAACTCATCTATACGCAGATCCTGGAGGAGGGGCTGTTAGTCCCCATACATATTACGCCTCTGGAGAGAAAACCGTGAACCCAGCGACGATGGCAGTTTTGTTTGGCTTTCTAAAGTACAAAAACACTGCAATTTGCTTCAAATAATCAATGTCCTCAATTCCTCTGCTTTCTCTGGCCAGGCGGATTTCAAGATGAGAACAAGCAGACAAAAATTTTGCAGTTCGCGTTCGGTGTGAACGCACCTTGAGACTGTTGTGTCATCTTTTCAAGGGAAGCCCATCTCACTTCCAGTCAGAAACCAACGTCCTCAGTTGTAATACAATAACTTTAAATTTACTAGGTTATGTAATAATTTCAAGTTAAACAGTGATACCATGAATCTGCTGGATTTTTGGGAACATTTCCTGAACACAAACATGACAAACACCTCTGAGAAACTACTATTCTATGAATAGACTAAAACACTGATGAAGATCATCATGACTTGATAAGACGTGTCTATTCATGCAGATCACAGATTCATGCACATATCATTTATTTGAAGTACACATACCCAAGTGGTGCCTTCATGCTGAAGAGCAGAAAAGTCTGCAGAGACTTGCAGCACAGGCCTCTGTAAAATGACATAACGTGTTGTTGAGAAAGAAAAAGGTAAGTTTGCCTGCTGGTAAGATGTTTGGACCACTGCATTTATTTGCCACTTTCATAACTAAGCTCAGGCTGAACCCGGCCCCTTTACCGAGTCCTATTGGTGTCTCAAACTGATGATGGATGCAGCTACCTCCCCCTCCCCACTTATCAACATGCTGCATGCTCTCCAGATAAAAACATCTCAGTCAACAGATGCCCTGTATGACTAATAATACTCCTTGGTATCTTTTCACATTTTCTCACAAACCTCAACATGAGAGGGATTGTGATATGGATTTAACACAACACAAAGTCGTTACAAGTGACATGGAGGATACAACAAACCAAGCATTTAAATTTTTTACCTAGGTACAAAATGCTGTGTGACAGAGAACCAATATTATACATCATACACAATGGTGAATTCTTTGTGCCAAACATCCACTTTATTAAGATTTTGCTGACTAAGAAGACCAAGGAATCCAAAAATCCAATTTTACTTCCAGTCACCCAAATGTGCAGCCTGTATGAACATGAGTGCATTCACGCAGGTAATGAATGCATGCACAAACCAAATGAGTTAGGAGAGAAGCACATGGGTGTGTTTTCCATGCAGGCATCCAGTGATGACTCAGTGGCTTTTTAACAAGTTATTCTGAATAACTTCCGGCATTATCCAAGCAACAAGTGAGGCGTGATGTCTTTGTTGGGTGACAGACCTTAAACTACTTCAAACAAACCAAATGAAGTTCCTCTGACATACTGGTTTTACTTGGCAGCTACAATCACATTGTTTTCCTGAAATTCTATAATTCCCAAGTGCAGCAATGCGATGTACTACGTCTAAAAATATCTATATACCAATATGATCCAACTCTAATGGAAGCTGCAAAATGGTTAGTTTCCCATTCAGCTCTCAATGTGACATAACTCCAAACACAACAGCCTAAGTCTGATGGCTGGTATGGGACAGACATGAATCAGGTTTGCTTTGTGCTTCCGACTCTCCTAACAATCAACTCTTCCCGCTCGCTCAGTTACTTTCACATGGCCTCACCCAGTTACATAACCAGCAACAAGACTCAGCGCTGCTCATCACATTCTTGGGAAGTGAAAGTTGTTGTTTTTTTTTTTACACTCCTTTCTATTATTCTCAAAATAGACAACACATGTTGGTTTAATGTGAGGGTATACTACAGAAATAACTCAAGAGTTTAGGGAATTATCATATATCCACAATATATGTAGAATCAAATAAAGTAATTAAAAGACCAAAGTGATAGCTTTTTCTGCTATAGCTAAGGCTTTTAAAGCAAAAGCACATTTTAATCATTTATAATTTCAGTTTTACTTTCTCTAAATGTGTGACTAATATATCAACAAGTAGTTTAGGGGAAACAAACAAAGCAAATTTAAATAAAACATTATTCAGCTTCCATGCATATTTTGACATAATCTTTATTATTTATTGTCCCGATCTAAGCTACACTATTTTTCCAGCTGCATAGACCAACCAATTCTTTGCAAGTTCAACTTTTTCTTGTAAACACGGCATTTACCAGATTATTTTGGTATAGTGAAGCACCGTAAAACAATCTTGGCAATATGGGAACTTCTAACTTCCTCTGGAAAAATCCCAGACAAAAGCTAATACCAAGCCTTCATGTTCCACTCTAATCGATCTATGAGTTCAATCTATTTTAGATATTGTAAGTAAAGTCCGTACTCAGTTAAAAAGTAAAAAAAAAAAGGAAATCACAGTACAAAACAAATGAGCTGGAAAATAACATCCCCTCCACGCAAACAAAAAACTCTGGCCGATCAATACTACAGTGCGGATGCATACGTAAGACCAGAGGTCAACACTTTGCAGCACCCTCATTTTGGTCAAAATAAACAATAACTGTAAGTTTATTTCCATTGTTTAAATTCCTAAGTTTATTTTGATATGATGCTACTTTAAACCAATAACAATCACTTGTTATTATTAATAATAACCAATTATTTATTTGGTCCCCCCTAAATAATTAATTCCAGTGCATCAGTTTAAAAATAATGCATTTCCAGTCTTTATTTAACACTAACATTTTAAAGGAGCCAAAACCTGGTATTTTACAACCCTTCAGGGGTCGGAAAATAAAGCTCTCCAAATGCAACAACATTTTCATTTGGCGAGTTAATCCCAAAGCACCATTCACCATTGTCCGGTCTCCCACACAATGTGTAAAAAAGTATGCTTAATGCTCACCTACCAATGTTTGGTCTCAGCAAATCAGGGTGACAAGTGAAATAGCAGCAGACTACATGAGAAACCACAACAGCTTATGCTTTTTGCTCTTGTTTCACTTTCTAGAATGAAAGTGGGGATTCTGGGAAAACAGATGTGATAGCAGCAAATACTGAGCTGCTGTGTTTATTTAGGTTTGGCTGTGGGCTTGGAAGATCTTGTTTTCGTCATAGCTATATCATATGTACCACCTTAAAACCAAATACTAAAGTGACCCATTTTGGATTAGTCTCGGACAGCTGAAGCAGGAGAAAATGAATTCTTGTGAGTTCGGTAACTCACAAATAGCATTAGAAATCAGCTTGAACGCAAGCTTATTACTTAACAGTGCTGCGGGATAATATCACCCTACTTCTAACCATTAACAACTCTTAATACTGTTAGTTGTGGTGAAACTTTTAAGAGGTTGCCAAACAAAATGACTCCAATAGTACATTGAAACCTTCTTCAGGCGGTCATAAAGAAGCCAGAAGAACCTCTAAGGCAATGTAGACCTAACATGTTTCAGTTAATGTCCGTTTTTTCATATTTCAAAAATAAGGAGAGTGGACAAAGGCATTACCAGGAGGGACTGGTGTTAATGTCAAAGCTATAGCTGATAAAAAAAATGATTGATGATTTTTTTTGGTCAACTATAGTATAGGAAACAACTTCAGACTGATGAGTCAAATATTTCACTTCTTGGAAAGT
Organism: Cyprinodon variegatus; assembly: GCF_000732505.1. Taxonomy (NCBI): domain Eukaryota; kingdom Metazoa; phylum Chordata; class Actinopteri; order Cyprinodontiformes; family Cyprinodontidae; genus Cyprinodon; species Cyprinodon variegatus. The sequence goes on from NW_015150779.1 coordinate 562,711, forward strand.
GTGCCTTATGTTACATCTGGCATTACACAGAACAGTACAGTGTTTCAGAAAACAAAGGCAGAGTTAAACGTGGTGTTGGAAGGGTGATTGTCCGGGACTGCCTATTGATTTTAAGACCGAACTTCTTCAGTTCTGCTCTTCAGTAGAAGACCTTGGGGGACTGCTTGGTCATTGGTGGCCTTAAGCTCAAGTCCGCTTATATAACAGGACTAAAACGCAACAAATAAAACAACGAAGGCTTTTGACTGAATTAGTCTAAATCTAGGTTTATATCAAATGAGATGCTCTGCCATTACTTCAGACAAAACCTGTCAAAAAGTCATGTATCTGTTACCCTTAAAACTAGGTCCTTCTGGCTAGAATTTTATTCCCAATAAATTAAATCATATTTACTCAGGTAACTTTTTTTTTTATTATCTTAAAATCTTGTTTTTTGATCTAAAGCTTGTCATTGTGACAAAAAAAGCAAGAAATTTAGAAGGGGCAAATACTTCTACACTGAATTTAGTAAGTGCTAAATTCTCAAACCTCCAACGCTGGGTTATCTGTCTCACAAATATTTTGTCCAGCTCCCGGCAATGGCGGCTCCCTATTTCCCTCCTTGAGCGTGACATAACTAACTCATCATAAGGCTTTATCAAACATACTCAACCCCCACTGCCACTCACCTCTCTCCCCAGAGGTTATCCTCCACACATATTACATGAGAAAAACAATGACCTTATAAGTCCAAACATCTGAGGTGGTCAAACAGCTAATGTGTAATACAGCCTCTGTTTTCAACCATAGAAGTAGCAAAAACCGCAACTTCAAAACCAGCTTGAGAACATATTCTGTGTTCAACACTTTTCTTTTCAGCTTCATGTGGTTATTTTAATGAATACCAAAACACTTCCTGTAAACAACCCTTCCACTTTGCTTTTGCACGGTAGTTCTTGTTAGCAGGCTACTGCATCATAGTTAAACATTTGAATGAGAAGTGGAAATTTCCACTAGCTACCATGGGATGTGCTCATCTGAAACTTTATATGCTAAAGGGCAGCAACAAACACCAGGGCCCCACAGGCAGAGTAAGAGGCTGATTTAAATGTGCCGGCTTAGGTCATAAAAATGTCTGTGTTTAAATGATGATTCAATCTCATGCAGGCCACTCGCATATCAAAGTGCTGGAAATAAATAAACATCATTCGCCAATTAAACATGGTTTTATGTATAGATATTCAGACAAATTAATTTACTCTTTATTGGTGAACTTTGATTCAGAATATTATTTTATTACTGATTTATTTCCCCAATCGCATCATTTTCTCTCTTCCCACTGCCTTGTTTCATGGGGGATTTTGCCACGCTGTGGCCTTTTTAAGGCCTTTTGATAAAAAAAAAAACTAATTTCAAATACTCCAAACAGTGTTTGCTACACAAGCTTGTTCAAATAGTGTGGTTTGCACACTAATACTAGCAATGCATTAAGTAATGGTATAATTGGACATTTTTCCTCATTGATCAGTTGGAGACTAAAAAAAAACATTAAAGGTGAGCTATTAGTAGCGAATAAAGAGCTTATACTTAGACCGATTTATTAGATGGGGGTGATATGCGAGTACTTTAACTGCAACTCGAAACATACATCATGACAACACTCATAATAATGCATCACCTTTTACTTAAAAACATTTTGTAGAAAAAAGTAAAGATAAGTGAAAATAACAAAGGCATGGTATATCGAAACTGAATTATGGAGGATGAAAAAATATGAGTATTTCTTACAAAAAATTATCTTTATGCGAGCATAATACAGCAAAAGAAAAAGTACAAATATTAGTTATAAACGATCTTTTACCTCCTCTACAGTGGATGGTTTGCTCTCCTTCCCCCTTTGCTCCCCATCATTCCTCAGAGTAACTCAAGCTGACACAAACATGGAAGAACTGACACAAACAGCTGTCTCATGGCACTTATGTCCCCTACCGTCTAATGACCCCCTTAACCATGATACTTCTCACCTTATTAAGTGTTGCCATTCAAAAGTTAAGCTGTTACTTTCTTTTTCTGATCACCAAATGGGATTTCTTGGATGCTTATCTATTTGTATTCTTATTTTTTTCAGTGAAGCATTACGAAAAAGCCTCATTAAATCAACATCACCAAGGAGTACGCACTGGAGTAAAAAGACTAAAAAATGGTTATGTTTAACTTTCAACAATAATTCTTTTTTAAGCATTAGCTTCCTCAAGGGTTAAAAACAGCATCCAGGTCAGGCTACAGTTACTAAAAATAAAACGTGTTGTTAAGTCAGGGTGAATATTACGAGTAGTAAGATAAAAACAGCCCCGCATGAAGCAGATCAGCCCTTCAGCCCTTTACTACAAGGTTATAAAACATAAAGGTGCCGGGTTCAGACTTACCCATCTGTGTTTTCTTCTTAGTAAACCATTGTTTGCTTCACCTGAGTGAATCTGAGATATTTCTGTCAGACTTAACCCGAGTTAAAGGTCAATAAATAACCAATGGATGAAATTAAAATTAGCAACAGATCCTGTCTGAATTACGGGAAGTGCTTATTTGAAAATGTTTGATACATATGCAGGTTTTATAAATGACCTTTTTCATCTTTAAAGAAAAAAAACTGACATGGAGACATATTTTCATGGTGCAGATGCTTTTCAAAATCTTAACATTTCAAACCAACAACCAGAAAAAATGTATTTGCCTTAGTGACAATGTGCAACAGACAAATGTTCATACACAGAGGGTCAGATGAACAAAGCAACTCTAAATTAGACTTTTAAGTCTATTCTCTTGTTTGCTACAAGAATTTGACAACTTTGAATACACAACTGATCTAATAATCATCTTTGTCTTTTCTTTATAAGTAAAAGAAGAAACAAGACAAAAACACTTCCTATGATGGATGTTTGCAATAATCTGGCTGATATATTAATGTATAACTGACTGTAAGACAAAACTACACAAGAAGCCTAAAGCACATGTTGCAGAGGTTTGTGCTGCCACATGCAGTTGTTGTAGAAATAATCCCAGGTGCATATGTAAGAACAGCTCCTGGGTAAGCACTGGATGTTCTATTGGCTCTCTGCAGCTAAATGAAGTGTAGCAGGCGAGCTTATTAAAATTAGACAGAAAAAAAGTGTTGGTCAAGCTTTTTGACAAGAACTACTGTTTTAAGGATAGACCAAAACTCTTATGTAATTTGACTGTTTAAGCTTTTAACTGGAGGAAGGAGTCTACACTATAAGTAGTAATGCTCGCTTCCTTTTTAGCTTGCTCTCGTAACTAGTACTATAACATGTGCTGTAAAAAGAGGCTTAAACCTTATAAAAGTTTAAAATTATGATTTTTTTTTTATCCATCTCAAGAGGGATTAAAAACTGAGGTAAAAAGCACCCTTGCTGCTTGCCTCAATTTAAAAGAAATAATTAGCAGCAGCAATTTATCCTGCTTAGTGCAAAACTGAAGCAACTAATTGGAAGCAGAGTTTTGCCAGATTGCAAAAAGTAAAGATAACTCTCCACAGAACTGTGATATTTCCAATCTGATGACTGCGAGAAAGATTTCAGCTGACCTCCGTAATCTGCAGAGAGGCAGGCTACTTTTCCTTTCAGTACATAAAACATCAACAGTAGTTCAAGCCTTATCAACTGTCGGTGTTATCTTAAAAGATTATTATTGGCAAAGATTTGCTCAGTCTACTAACTGCTCGGTGGTTCAACTTTTCATTTAATCAAATGTGTTCAGTAGAAGCAAGCATACCAGTTTGTAGATTCATAAAGCATGAAAAGGATTCAGCTGAGATGCAAATTGCACCACAAGCAGTTTAAGGGTGGCGTTCTATGAAAATATAATATCAAGAGCGGTAGGTGTCTTTTGCCAACTCTGTGTCCCCAACTTATGCAAACAGGCGTTCATTTTCATAAATCAAATGCACAGACAGGTGTATTTACAGCCCATCAAGTGTATTAACTACCACTTTATCCTCCCCAGTTAAAAATGGTAGCACATGTAGTGACACAATGAAAACAGATCCCATACTTGTCTGGGTTTTTTTTTTTTTTTTTTTACAAAATGATAGACGGTAAAACAACAATGAAAAAGAAAGCATAAAGTGGTCAGAGTTGGCCAGGCTGGCCAGAATATGAGGGAGGCTGAGGAGGAATTCTAAAAATTGTGTGCTCACTGTTTTATTTTGGACCACTCTCAGGGTTTATACAGGAATGAGGAACTCTAATTTAATGCTTCTTAATGCTCTTTTAATGCTCTTAGAAATAATCTTAACGCCATCAATGAGTACCCATGACCCTTATATATATATATATATATAAAAAATAAAACATGGAAAAATCCTTTTTAATTTTTACTGTCGAAAGGATGGATGCATGCACATTTTCCAGCCACTTTAGTTGAAATTTGCATTTTTCCTCCTATTCTCTAGCCTTTTCTCTGCCTCGAGCTTCTTTTCCGAACATAAGGCTTTACGATCACAAACACACGGAACCAGTTATACCTGATATATCTGATGAAATTGTTTTTAAATGCCACGATAATCACATTTAATGCATTTTAATGCCAAGTAAGGCCTTAATCTAAAAAAAAAATAATTTAATGACTTTTAATGACCTTGCAGAAACCCTGACTTCATTAAACAAAGACGCATCCTTGGGTAATGCTCTCTGGAGATTATGGTTTAAAATCCAAAACTTAGAATCTTAGGTATATCTGCAGTGCAGTTAAAGTTCGGGTTTAGTTTCACCCTTATTGACTTGGGAAATTGTCTAAAATGCAGCAAAAAACCACAGCAGAGGTAAAAGAAAACATTGTATGCCATGTAACGCCAATATAAAGATACATGTACTATGGGTGAAAGACAAAAGCTCTCATACCGCGTTACTGAGGTTTCGGTGGTTTACCAGAATCAGATGGATTTTATTTAAGTAGAACTGACCGATGACCGTCCAGAGGAGAATTAAAAAATACCATAACCTTAAGTCGGAACTACCTCATAATTATACGAGTACCGTATTGCAGTGGTGGGGTGCTGCCATTTTTAAAGTCAATGCTGGAAGAACACAAAGGAAGTCCAGTGAAATTGTCAGAAGTCAGTCCAAACAGGAAGGTAATGACATCATATTAAACACACCGACATTAGGTTTAGTTTTCTCATCCACCAATGTGGTCCATCCCCTGCCCTGATGGTTAACCTCAAGGGAGGGAAGGAACCAAAACCATTAAATTAGGTTTCGGTATTGAATCCACAGACATTACATTTAAGGTTTACAGTTTACTTGGTGTATACATGTTATATAAAGAAGAAGAAATTTCCAAAACCTATAAATATATACTTCTAGCTCCAATGCCACGGTGGACACAAAATGATTCTGCACCAATAGGAACAGTAGGTAAACGTCACATGAGATGGAGCTCAGGCAAGTACCCGGTTCGATCCCCAAAGCCTGTACTCCTAGAGCGAGACCCTTAACCCCACGCTGCTCCCCGGGCGCCACACAGTGACAGCCCACTGCTCCCCAAGGGGATGGGTCAAAATGAAGAGAGTACATTTTTCCAGTGTGAGATCAATAAAGTTCAACTATTATTATTTATTATTAGAACAAGTTTAGCATCAGCATTGTTGGACCTGGAAGCTATCTAGCAAACAGAATAATTGAAGGTTGGAACAATAGGAAAGGGCAGGTGGACCACTTACTGATGGGAGGAGTAAAACTATCTCCTTTAAAGAGGAAGTAACACCAAGATGAAAGACTTGTTGAGACATGTCCGCTGTTCAGAACTGCAGGACGATAAGAAAGATTTCTCTGCATCATTAAAGAAGCAGGATTTTAAAAAGTCTGCAACCTTTTACAAATGTCAGATTTAAAGCATTACTCTCTATTCTTTAGAGAACAGACAGGGAGAGGGGTGTTTAGTAATGCTAGCCACACTGAGCCATCAATATTAGAGGCCAGAGAGGGTGTGTCAGACGTGAAAGCATTGAAACTGTGCTTTACATTGACTTATCACACAAACAGCATGACATCACCTCAGTGCCTAATATAAAAGCAAGAAAAAATATGACAAGCACAGTTGGAATGGATAAAATTATAAATTCTAACTAGTCCAATTCAGTATCATGGTCAAAGCTTTACAAGGAGTTTAAAGTGCTGCATTTCTATATATTACCAAACAATATCAACCTAAGCTTACAGAGCTGCAGGCTGAAACTTTTCATTTCAATGCGATTTTGTTGCCACAAATCCTCATTTCCTCTTATTGATCCTGGAGGTCAGTGCACAGAAAGTTAAACAAATGTGAACTTTTGAATCCACAGAAGAATCTGCAATTTCCTCTTTAAAGCTACAGCCTCATGAGACACCCTGCAGGGGGTTAGCTGTTGTTTATATTCTGTACTTAAGATCGCAGTCTGGTAGGCAGGGGCAGAGCTATAGGGGGTCCAGGGGTGGCCATGCCCACCCTTACCCAATCTTCATTTTTTACCCCATAATAGAGACAGTAGCAGCAGTAATACTCTCAAGTGATACTACTGTAATACTCTCAATATTCAAAACATTTTATTTTTTCATAGATTAACAATTACTTGACCACAAAAACACAGTGGTTAATTAGACACGTCAATATACTAACATCAAAGATGATAAATACAGAATTCATGCTCTTTTCAGAACTAGATTTTTGCTATATGGGGTAAAGACAAAATGCAAGTCAGTCTTCAGTTAAGTAATAGATAAATAACTACTCTAATAAAAACTTAGTAAATAAACACTTGTAAATATCAATTATATGATTGTAAATAAACGAGTATTGATCAAATTAGGTAAGTAATGACAATGGAAAAGATGTTCGACCCAGAACTCAAACCTGGAAGAACTTTTATCTAGATGATCTAGAAGGATGTTTAAATATGTGCATCTATTTGTTAGCAAAGGCTGTAGGAAAGTATATTTTTTCTTTATTTAGAAAATATGGATGTTGTGGTTGGTTATTTATTTTGATTCTAAGGTTCTGGTGCCGATCCGCTTTCGGCCACCCTTCAGTGTACTTTGGTTATTGCCTGGCCACCCTTATGAAAAATATTCTGGCTACGCCTCTGCTGGTAGGGAGATGATGATTACTCCCTTAAGAACACTAAAAACATTAGCTGGATTCATATGGATCAGCTCCATTTTCACTACCTTACAGCAATAGGTGCAGTGAAATGGCAGATGAGTCCACTCACACATAAAGCACACAGTAGCAGGTTGGCTTCGCTAACCAGGGGAAATTAAAGCGTTTATTATCCTTTTTCTTCATCACTTTTTTATATTTTTGGGCGAGTTAAGCTTTTAACCACTGGATTCTGAGTAAAACAATTAAAACCAGCAAACATTAGCATCATGATAGCATAAAATTACTAAATCTAAGTATTTTTATTTATTTGTTTTTACCAGATATCGGGATGTTTTAATCTGATATTTCCCCCAGAATCTCAGCCATCCTCGAAGGTTTTATTGCTTTTTTCCAGCAGCTGGGCGGCGGTTGGCTGATGAAGCTAGCAGTGCTAACCCCAAAGCTGCTACCAATGACAGCGTCACTCAACTCCGGCGGTTCTCTCACCGAGCTGACACATTAAACATCATTTTAAAGACGCTTTTACACCTTCAAACCAATATCCGCATCGTTTATTACATACATATGACGTTAAATTATGCCCCCGGTGTTTAAAAAGGGCGGCTAAATCAATGAGGGTGCATGTAAAGTTGACAGCATCACCCTAAGTTTATACTGTAGAAAAAGATAAATGTTTAAATAACCAAAGACTCACCAGTTATTTCCCCTTGTCCGGCGTCTGTAGTAGTGTTAAATGTCAGCTGCTTATTTCTTCACAAAACCATTTATTTTAAGACTGAAACCAAAGTGAAAGAAGTCCTCGCGATAAAAAAAAATGTCCTCTCCTCCTTCTTATCTGAATGTTACGCAAAGCCCTGCAGCAGGGCGACCTCCTCATCACAAACAAACCAGCTCCGCCTGGGATGTTCTCAGAGCTGCTGCAGATACTGTTGGTTCCGATCCGGGGAATTAATCTGGACCGAACCAGAGAGAGGCCGATATTTGGTTTAATGAAGGAGGGGTTCGCAGTTACTGAACAGAAAGCCTCGTTTCTGACGCTCGCCTTTGGCAGTCTGCACGATTTGCACGTACGCGGTTACTCACCCACTACCACCAGTGGATAGATCCCACCTCCTCCCAGTCTGATCGGCACACTGGGCGAGGAGGAGCAGGAGGAGGAGGAGGAGGAGGGGTACATGCGGGATTAACAGCCTCTACTGTGGAGGAGATGCTTCACTGAGAGAAAAGAGGAGGATACATGATGATCAAAATTAAAACAGTATTTTAGAAATATTTCAACCCATGAATTATGACAAATGAGACTTAAAGTGAAGCGTTTTGTAAATCAATATTTTTTTTAAATACTGAGCTAATGAAATATTTTACAGACCTATTATCTTTTAATATGTATTGAGCTACAACTCAGTGAGCATACCATTCCCATTATGAAACACTGTGTTGGCAGCAACATTATTGTGGGAAGGCTTTCCACTTGAGTTTTACAAAGTGATTGACTTGGCATTGCAGGATATAATTGTACAGAAAGGCTTTTCCATCCATCCATCCATCCATCCATCCATCCATCCATCCATCCATCCATCCATCCATCCATCCATACATCCATCTTCTTCCGCTTATCCAGAGTTGGGGGTATCAGCTTCGGTACGGAGGCCCAGACGTCCCTCTCCCCAGCCACTTGGGTCAGCTCCTCCGAGGGAATCCCAAGGCGCTCCCAGGCCAGCTGAGAAACATAGTCCCACCAGCGTGTCCTGGGTGTCCCCCTGGGCCTCCTCCCGGTGGGACTTGCCTGGAACACCTCATCAGGGAGACGTCCAGGAGGCATCCTAACCAGATGCCCGAGCCACCTCAACTGGCTCCTCTCGATGTGGAGGAGCAGCGGCTCTACTCTGAATCCTCCCCGGATGACTGAGCTCCTCACCCTATCTCTAAGGAAGATCCTGGGTAGATTTCAGCCGCTTTTATCCGGGATCTCGTTCTTTTGGTGATGACCCAAAGCTCATGACCATATATGAGGGTAGGAACGTAGATCGACCGGTAAATCGAGAGCTTTGCCTTTTTGGCTCAGCTCTCTCTTCACCACAACAGAGCCGGTACAGCGTGTACAACTGAATAGTGTTTTTAGAATTTTAACTGAAAAAAAAAATTGAAAGCCATAATTTTCCACCCCATTTCACTATAAGGATCTAGTTTAACTAGCTTCATTATTAAAACTAGGGTGAAATACATGAGTTCTTTCGTTTCGATGTGACAAAATATAGAAAAGTTAGAGGGGTTAGGAACAGTTCTGCAAGGAGAAGCGTTTCAAAAAGTTTGTCTCGCTGGAAACACTATTCGGTCTCAGAGGCCACATGAACAAGACAAGGTTGTCAGTCACACAATGAAGTAGTGACATAATGTCCATAAAGAGACTGGAGGAAGTCCTATATGGGATAATAAACTTATTCTTCCCCATTATTCAAAAAAAAAAAACCCATTCAGTCAGTACCAAGCAACAGCCTCCTCCTGCTGTCCCAGGGAAGGGAAGGAGGACCAGTGCCAGTCTTGTACCTACTCTACAATCCCTGAATGCGCCTTTGTGGATGCTACCATCCTCTCCCTCCTGCCAACCCCCGGCTGCCCATTCAGGAGTGTCACATGGCGCTTCCCACTCAGCAGCCAACTCACAATGCACTCCTGTCATCTGCACCTCATTGACATGCACTTATAGTGATGTGTATCAGGGGATGGTGGTGCTCTTCCACTGCTTTCAAAGGAAATGAAGTGCCGGGTTGGGTGGCCAAAGTGTGGCTTCCTGGGTGCTGACTTCATTTTTATAGGGAGGAAGTTGGATCGTGTGTTAGGTGCACACTACTTACCACTTTTAGGTCAGTTCTTGTGAGAAAATGTCAATGAGAAGTAATAATGATCAGAAGTATATGATAGCCATGTCTTTTATGTGACTTTTAGCTCCATGTCATGTTTTAAGTAAAAGAGCTTTAGAAGTCAAACATTCAATCAAAAAAGGTGAGATAGCAGCTTATATGTTTGTCTACATATAATTTATTCTGGTACAGTAACATATTTAGTCGGTCAATAAAAAGGTCAACACACATTTAATAAAGGGTTTAAGTAGATTTTTCCCCTGCAGTAAATTGCAAATGCATAATCAATGGGAGTTGGTTGTGTTGCCTCTTAATTATCACTTTTGAAGTCCTCATGGTCCACGCCGAGGTTTGAGGATGGTGAGTTCCAGGTGATTTAGAGTGTTGGTTTTTTCACCACTCATCACATTTGGCATGTAGTGCCTAAAGGAAAAGGAACATCTTCTTCAACCTGTTAGCAGTGTTAAAAAATACTTTCCTCTTGCATAAAGACATTTTTTTTGGTGTGTTGGACTCATAGATGATATCTTTGGAAATATTCAGCAGTACTTTGTGAGAAGTTTAAAGCTTGTGATATTGTTTCAAACCCTAACACTATGAATTCCTACACATGTCCTGTCTGCTGCCATCCTTGTTTTCCTGATGCTGTTTGTTTACTTATGTTCTCTGACAATCCCATGAGACAACCAAACGTATACTGAGATCTAATGAACTCTAATCACCAAGGAGATTACTTATGAAGCCCTTGCTTTCATTCGAACTTATCTCATATTAGCCAATATGGCTTTAATAATTTATTTAATAGTTTTTATAAAAACAAATAAATAAATAAATTCATAAGTAATGATGTACTATTTAAAAATAGTCCTAAACCCTTTTCTACATCTTCTTTATATAAAGGTAAGAAACTATATACACATAGAAACACACACAGCTTTATTTTCATGATTTATGGGGACATTTCATAGAATAGAAAATCCATTTATTGTCCCACAATGGGGAAATTGTGGTGATACAGCATAACCTAGACTCTTATCCTAACCATTACCAACATATACCCAAGCTCCCACAATGTCAGATATTTTATAAAACACTGCTCCCATATTATAGTTGAACACACACACCTGTTTGTTCTACTATATGTAGTGAGGACCATGTATCGACTCCCATTGACGTCCATTGATTTTCAGTCAGTTCAACCCTCTCTATGCCCAAACCCTAGAACTAACTCGTGAGGACCAGCAAAATGTCCTCACTTTACAACAGCAGGTCCTCACTGGGATGGTGAAATTTGAAAAATGGTCCTCACTCTGATGGCATCTTCAAACTTGGAAATCAAGTCCAATGGATTGTTTTTTATTATTGTTTTTATATTTATTGGAGGAAAAATAGGAGATGGCCCGGTGGGTGAGGAAGAATTTCTTTGCGTCTTCAGCTCTTCACAACCACTATTGAGCATTTTTACTTTGGATAAACTTTGCATGCACAAGTGCACTCTCACAAACAACTACAGGTGCTTGGTTCCAGGTAGCTAGAGATTAACTTCCATACAGAAAGCCCACATTCTTATCTTCAGCTACCACAGTATACATGTCAGATTAAATAATACTACTTATACTTCAGCGATAGTATCAAGGTGTTACTTTATTGTATGTCTTATACTATATTCGTTGGTTGTGCTGTTCTTTTTACATCTCTTTGCAGGTGATAAAGCAGACTGAAGATGTTTTATTGTTATCTCCTTTTATCTCCCCTTTCTTTAATCTTTTGTCCTTTTTTCTCTGTTTTTAATTTCCTGTTCTATTCAAATTGCAATGTCCATATAATCTGTAATCCTCCCTGCACGAATTATAATAAAGCTACTTAGGGTATATACATAAATCAAACGGAACACTATGGCATTATCTGTGCTGCTCCACTTGTGAAAGTAAAATCTGTTAGGCTCTTTTTGGCATCAAGACAATTATTCTTATTGCTACATTGCCAGTAAGGACACTGTAAAAAAAAAAAAAAAAAAAAAAAAAAGAGGAAGAGTTTTTATATATATATATATATATATATATATATATATATATATAGGAGAAGTCAAGACAGTAAGCCACACTAGAAAGGTGGCTCCAACAGATCCCTGGGGGAACACCAGAGAGATGTCAGTCCAGAAATGTGCAGTTCTAGGGACAGCAGCATACTGAGAAGCACCATCAAGCTCCCAGGCGACCCAAGCTTGAGACTAAGGAGCTCCCAAAATATTCCAATAGAGAAATCCATTATGATCTACGGAAGAGAGAGGACAATGTGTATGTGTGGGGTGTAATGTTGTAACTCACTGGTTATTTGATGTACCAAAACATTACCACTTTCCCCAAAAATCATGGTATGTTGGGTTCTTTAACTCTTCAGATTCCTAACGACTTATTTTCATAATAATATAAGATGATATTATCAATGTCATACTTGAATCGTAAAAGCACTCTGGCATCCAAACAAAAAGCTACCTGAAGATAAATGACCTGCTTGCTATTTCTAGGTCGAAATAATTTCATCAACCTACTAAATAAAAAATAAGAACAAGTATATCTGAGAACATATAGTTAAGACTTGATTAGATTTTTTAAATCAGTAATTTTTCATAGTGTTTGGTGATTGACATCTTCATCCCATCAGTTGGATTAATGCTACTTATATCACAAATTACAACAAAATAGAATATTAAACTATACAACTTGCTGTAAAAGGATTTGTACTCTTGATCTTTATCACAAAATTCTAAAGAATTGTAATTGTTTTAAGTCTCATTAATTTTAAAACTTTAGAGAGGCTTTTTTTATTATTGTTTTCTGTGTGTTGTTAAAACAATCAGGTGATCATGTAACATGCAAGGGTGAACTGATTGATGCGGTTACATTTGCAAATGATTTGATAGACAAATCTTTTCTATCTGCTTAACATCATAGTTTTGTTATTCAAATATTTTAATTTGCTGCCCTCTAGTGGTTATAGCTACTACTTGCATGTGAGTAATAAATAGGAGCACACCCACTGATCATGATCCTGTGAACGCGCAAGTATAAAGGAGTGGGTTCAAGGAACTGCGCAGACCAGCACTTCTGCTGTGAGGAACAAAAACATATCCTGCAGAAATACGAAGATAGATAGGCATTATAAAAATTATTATATCTGAAATTCCAATTTAAGTAGTCATATATCAACCGTTGATATCTGTGTCTTTATTTCTACTTGTGGAAATATATTTATATATGTCAAGTAATTGATTTCTGATATCTAGAATATTATATTGATTTTTGATATCTGAAATGGTGATTACGATTAGAAGTCACTGGAATCTGGAGATGTGAAATTAAGAGTCCATCCTCGTCAGAACACAGTTTTAAGTTTAAATAGAAAAAAAATTATTTTAGATATCCAGAAATAAAAGCACAATACACATGCATGGGAAACATGACGTAATATGTACTAGTAATAATTAAAATTAAGACATCTGAAATGTTCATTTCAGATAGGAATAATGTTATTTTGATGTCTTAAATGTTCATTTTGACTAGGAAGAAATGCATTTGACACATCTGAATTGTACAGTATATTCAGTCAAGCTAAAAAATATCAAAATGGCCAACCAAATTTGTAAAGATTTCTGGGTTTCTGAAAATTTATTTTAGTCTTACAAGTTTTATTTTTATTTTATTCTTACAAGTAGTTATATTTTCTGAATCCTGAAATTTAGTTTTTGATCGTAAAAGTGTAATTTATTATATCTATATTCAAAGTTTTGACTAGTAGGAATGTAGTTTTAACCAGAAGGAATACTATTTTAGTGATCTACAAATGGAACAACAGAGGGGCATTGCACATAATAGATGTCAAAACGGCCTGCCACATATCCACAAAAGTTTATTGGTGGTTCTTAGTTTAAATTACAAAGCAGTACCAACCTATAACAAGAAAAAAACAATAAATAGGATTTCCTAATTTAGTCAGAAGATTTTTGCTGTAGTTTTGTGTATTAAACAAATTTATTAGGTCCGTTACATACATTAGGTTTTAAAAAAACAGACATTGCACGTCGGTTTGAAGAGGGTCTTATTAAAGAATGATCAGCATTATTTTACAGAGAATTAAATATTTATAAGGAGAAAATTCGACAACTGAGTTGACAGGATATGCAGTTTATCTTGGTTTTTGATTTATTTTATGTTGTTGACATTTTTTAATGTCATTTTTGTTTTACAGTACATGAAGAACTACTGAAATTATTTTCAGATCACACGTAAATAGATTAATTCTGCGAGGGAGAAAGGAATTACCTTATGGTTAGGATTAGGATTGACTTGTTGATAAGAACCTACTGAGCCTACTGAGACAATCTGAAGCTATTCTGTCAACTGATAACTGCTAATAATGTTCATTTAATTGGATGATAACATCTGAAGCGGCTACAAACAGCCACTTAGTATTTGTTATGTTACAGATGACAGAATAAAAACGAGGAGGATCCCCATGAGATGATGAACAGGTTCTATCAATTAGAACATTTTTAGTCTTCATTTTCAGCTGCTGACAGGTGATTTTACCTCAATAGAATACATTGATCCCCTACCATTCAAGAAATACACCTGTAATGTTATCATGATTACAACAAACTATGGCAAGCCTTTGCTATGTATTACTTTGACTGAATGTGTATTTCACATATCTAAAAAAAAAAAAAAAAATTCCTTTTCAAAATGACAAAATGACATTTTCACATCTAGAAATCCTTTTCAGATCCCCATATTCCTATTGTTACTGGTCATCATTTGTGTTATTTTGACAATCAAGAAATGTATTTCAGACATTATAAATACATATTCAGTTAAGCTGATAAATATCAGAACAGCCATTTAAAATGTATAAACATTTCTAGATATGTAAAATTCTTACTAGTAAAATTTTGTTTTTTTACTTTCTGAAATTCTGTTTTTCCTAGAAAAAACGTATAAAAGAAAATCTGTTATAAAAGTTCCTTCTATGAGTGTGATTTTGACCATGAAGAATCCTATTTCAGTGATATACAAATAGAACAACAGAGAGAAGAGTGCTTTTAATAAATGTTAAAACAGCCTGCCTTAGAGGACGTTATAAAAGCTTACGCATTAATTTGAGCAGCAATCTTCTCCTTTGCCGTTTTCCTCTCCTTTGCAGATGTAGCGCTGTTGCTTTTTCTTTTAAAAACATTCTCCATTTATTTCTTTAATCTCTGCAGTAAAATCTCTAGTTCCAGTGGGGTGAAATTGGCACTTCCCAGTGCCTGTCATCATGGTCTCTCCACTGCTTTTCATACTTGTAACGCACATGTTCAACTCTGAATGGAATGGACCTACTTATAGTTGAGTAAACTAACTCAGCAGCCTTTTTGAAACGGAAAAAACTCAAAGTTTCCAAACTCATGCTAGATTAATTCAGAGTTGAGGATTTGAGTTTGTTAAATAGGTGCCATGTCATTAATGTCTTAGACTAAGAATAAGTGATCTAAATGATTCAGTTTCCTTGTGTTCATACCAGTTACAGAAGAGAGATAAAAAATGAATGCAGTTAACTTAATTCTTCTGGTCAAGGTTCTGTTCTTAAAATAAGTTCTTAAATGTGCATACAGTATATCTCCCTCCTGCTACTGTGAATTAGATTCTCACTGAGAAGCTGTGTTTTCTACAAAACATTGATGGGTTAGGTTGTGCAAACTGTTAAACAGATCCCTATTCCCTGATGTCACCAAACAGATCTCTCGCCCATTTAAAATGTGTTATAAGGTCTTGTCATGTATTTACAATGAGAGGCCAATGAACACAAAACCTTTCTGTACGTATATCTAGACTAGAAGCAGTTGTGGCTGCTGCTATGTAAAACAGGGGAGGCTCAATGGTGTTAATTAAATCCAAATGTAACGTATTACATTAACAAATGTTGAAACCGGTCCTTGGCTGTGCCCAGAAATCCTGTCTACAAATGTTATAAACAAACAGAGGGAAGCCCTAGCGGAGTCCAAAATGCACCAGGAACAGGTCTGACTTAATGCTGGCAATGCGGACCAGGTTCCTGCTACCCTTGTACAGAGACCAGATGGCCCCTGGTAAATGGCCCCTGACTCTGTTCTCCTGATGTGCCTACCACAAGGCACCATAAGGGACGCGGTCGAATGCCTTCTCCACAAAGCACATGTGGACTGGTTGGGCAAACTCCCGTAAACCCTCAATCTCTCTGCTGGTTCATAGCTTATTTAGCTGTGGTATCTGAACGGGGGCACAATGAGCCTCCTGGTGAAGTTGAGGGTGTTCATTCTAGTTAGGGGCTCTTTGAGCTTTGGTTAATTAATGGTCAAAACACGAGTGTTTGTCCAATCAGTGGATCTAGGGGAACAGAAAAAAAAAGGGAAACACTGTCAAGTCTGTCGGCATAAAACTGAATTTAACAACCTATCTGGAATCAATAGTCGTTTTCAACACTGAGATTAATACTGTAATGAAATCCTTTCAGGCCAACGTGTTTGCAAAATGTAGACTCAGTTAAGGCTCAAATTTTGATTTATAATTTTAAATTAGGAAGCGGATGGGGTTGGGATCATCATTATTGTAGGCTAATATTGAGGGGTTTATAATAATAATAATAATAATAATAATAATAATAATAATAACTGAACTTTACTTATCTCACACTGGAGAAATGTACCTCTGCATTTAATCCATCCCCCTTGGGGAGAAGTTTTATGTAAACTTTGGTTTTATCTTACCAGAACCAGTACTTTTGTCAATTTAGCCACTTCTGTGAGGTATAGTGCACCGTATTCACATGTTGTTTATGAAAAATGTGCTACTTTTCTCTGGAGGATTGCTGTGTACAGGTGGTGGTTGAGAAGGGTTGGTGATCTGACTAACCATTTCTACCAACAACCTGCAAAGGGTAGCTTCCACCACTTTCATCACTGTTCTATCTTCTATCTCACTATGTTCTTTACCATCATACTCACTCTTAAGCTTCCTCTGGTCAGACGGTCTGTTATATTGGCTCATGTCTGATCTGTACCTTGTTTGGAACCCATTCTCCACTCTACCCTTTGAACTCCTCCTATCCTGGAAACATCTCTTTTCTTGTGACCGGTTCGTGTCTTTTAGACCTGTTTTTAAATTTAACTGGAGGGAGGAACCTCTTGATCCTCCAAAACTAAACTTCTGCCTGAATCTGTAGAACCCTGTTGTTGCTCTTTTTACTTGCTGGGGCGAATGCACGCTTCCCATGCTATCTGAGCATAGCTCATAATCTGCAAAGAGTGGGTTTTAGTTCAGCAGTACATGGTAACTTCATACCTAATTCTCTCATGAAGATTGTAGTGGAAAACAGATTTTAAGGTGTTGTTTGTTATAGACCAGGACAATTTTGCCACTAAAAAGTATGTGGCTCACACCCGACTGTAGTATTATTTCTGTGGTTCATTCTTTTTCTGCTGGATGCTAAAGGTACCAAGCATTGCGAAGGCTGGTTTCGGATTCACTGAATATTCCTCTCTCAAGGCCTGGCAAAAAGAAGAATATCAGTCTCTGATGGAGGGCTGAAGGCTCTCCAAGAACACTCCTTCAAGTTGTCTTCGATATTAGCCTTAATTTCTTCCCACGGATTAGGCAAATCTAGAAAACAAAGCTCTACTTTCCAGAGGTAATCATACAATGGTAGATTCACTATTACTTGGATCAAAGCGCTTAATGTCTTGGGCGAGAGATTCAAGTTGCCTTGTTCACAGTCCCTGCATGTGGACTGATGCCGGTCCGTCTGTATCCTCGTTTGAGAGCTCTAGCCAACTGCAATTGCCGTATAATGGAAATTTGTCCTCTGACCTCCTATAGGCATTGGAAACCGTTCCTGGCACACTGGTGGACCTTGTGCTGCATAGCCTCTAGGCCAGGGACGCGCAATTCCAGATCCTGAGGACTGGTATCCTGCAACTTTTAGATGTCCCTTTGGTTCAACACACCGGAATCAATTAATCAGATGATTGAGAGGACTCAGAAGGAACTGACTGCATACTGAGGAGGTAACTCAGCCATTTGATTCTCGTGTGCTGAACTGAGGATGGATCTACTCTACACCCTACTCTAGGCTATGGCCTCGGCTCAATGCTGCAGTATTCGCCTGTTTCCAATTGGTGGCTCGCCTCCAATCTATGTGACAAGGTTGTGTCATAGCAGACAGTGCTCTAACTTGGATCAGAAACCTGTGCTGCTCTGTAACTTGAACTATCAGTCATGTCTGTCATTCCCTGTGGTCTGAAATGGCACTGCCTTGTGGAACTGCACAACCCACTACCAAACCTTTCCTGCCCCATTATGCTAGCTCTCAGCTCTAAGGAATCTGTTTGGCACCCAATTCACAATAATCCGTTCTAACAGTTCTTTCAGAATAACAGCGACCACAAAAACAGGCCACCAGCTGAAGTCTAAATCAGCAATACCCGGAGTGGACTGGTGGGTTGGAAATTTGACATTTACATTCCAGTTAAACCAAATAATTTCAGTGACTGCAACAACCACAGAACCCATAAGGATCATTCCAACAGGGGCAGTGTTATTAGAGACTTAACCCAAAACCAGTTTAAATGTCTTAAATGTGTTATTTAGACAGTGACAGTTTCAGTCTCAGGTCCACACAGAGACAACAGCAATTGTGTTGTGCAATTTTACCTGCAAATTAATATGAATATGAATATATTAACTAGCTAGAACTGGAAGTTTAGTAAATCAATAGATCATTCAAATCAATGGCAGAACCAGTTTATGATTGTTAATTAAATGATTAGAAATTTCCATGGAAAGTTCTGTTTACATCTTTAAACTTTCTCTCCCCAATTCTTTTCTGAGATCACTTGTAGAAAACACACTAACACTTCATAATGCATATGTATTAAATAACCATACAGGACATGGCAATAATTTTTGCAGAAATTGTAATCTTACTCAGACCAGGGGAATGGCTCATGTTACAGACGGCAGCGCTTACCACCAGGCTGGCTTCCTCAGAAAATCTGCCCTTAAAAACCAGCATTTTATACACACACAGCCTGCCACATCACCACATCATTACATATTTTAGATGTTACATATTTAGATGTTATTTTTATATTATACTGTATGTTTGTAGACTTAATGTTTTAACAAGCACATACATGAATCATGAAAAAAAGCTCTGATAGTGAAGTGCATGTATAACTTAAATTGTTAATAGTTGATAGAATCAGTAGCTTACATATAAATCCTATGTTATGAAATTCTGTTTTTTCACATAAATCAGTCATATGCATGTAGTAGTTTAACATTTGTAGCTAATGTTGAATATATCAGTTTGATTAAGTGAGTAATCTAGTAACCAAGGGGATTAGTCACAAATGTTTTATGACAAATACGATCAGAAACCTTTTTTTCTCCATTTGCAATGGGATATAAAGGCTTTAAAACAAGGTAAAATTAATGTGAAAATTTTTTTCTAACCTTTCAATCTTTCTTTATTTTATCCTTTATTTGTTGAGAATGCATTTGTTTACACTCAAAATGTTACATTTAAATGGAAAAGAAATGTTAACACATGATGTAATAAATTTATAGAAAATTAACATTATACTTTGCTTCACTGCAATTGTCTATTTTATAGTAAATCATTAAATAGTTTAATCAAGCATGGTTTTTTTTATAGATGGTGATCATTTCTCTCCTGCTGCTTTAAACATCTTTAACACTCCAAGTTTTGTCTGCATACTGATAATACAGAGTTGTTTTTTTATTTAATGTAGAAAAACTAAACTGAAACAGACCCACATCATGATGCTGCCACCACCATCTTTGCAACTTAAACTGCAAGGATGGCCACTGTTGTCAGTGTGGCCAAATAGTTTGATATTGGATTTCTGCATTCTTAGAATTCTACTTTTTAATATTTTTTTTTACTTTTTATTTCCCTGTATGCTCTGAAATATGATAATAAAACCGAGTATAACCTTGTCACATATTTTTAAATCTAAGGTGGTATAACAGCAAGTCTTAGTTTGGTGTTTTAAAGTCAGCTGAACTGTTATCAGCTGCCCAAATTACTGGCTTGTGGATATGATAACTCTCTTCCCTGTTAATGAAGCCTTTTCTTTTTTATGCAGTGCATAATGCTGTGCACAGTTACTGATTACAGTCCTTCACTGTACTGTTCCTGTTTCCCCTTAATGCATGAGCTTTCTAAGGTGCAAAATGCTATTTCTCTTTAACAACACCACTGAAGTTATTCACTCACAGGCCCGAAGGGGTCAACATTCCTTCCACACCAAGTCAGCTCCTGCTGCTGAAGTTACACATCAACCACAGATAAAATTTGTTTGGAAAGCTGCTTCTGCGGCTGAAAATTAGACATCCTGCACGCACAGTATCTGAGAAAGTCAGCATCTCCTGCAAGGCGGTATGACATTTTGAGTCAGCAAGGTTGCTCAGCTGTAGTCTGTGTTTTGCAACAGGACCACAGACTCATAAATCTGGCTGCTCTCCCAACGAGGAAAACATAGTAGAGCGCGCACTGTAAGGCAGCATATCCAGTGACATACACTAACCAGCTGGGTATCAGAGGATTGTATAACGACAAATAAATTGTATAACAACAATAAATGATTGTATAACAACAAATATAACAATAAATTGGCACATTGATTCAGTTAAACCGCATTCTATATGGTATTTTTTATTTAGCAACCAAAATGGCCAAACACTAACTGCCACTTTATATTTCCTAAAGTTATAATTTCAACGTGTTTNCAAATATAACAATAAATTGGCACATTGATTCAGTTACTGCTTATTCTATATGGTATTTTTTATTTAGCAACCAAAATGGCCAAACACTAACTGCCACTTTATATTTCCTAAAGTTATAATTTCAACGTGTTTAATTCCTCTAACATGTAATAGATGGGCCACAAACACCAAAATTGGTGTGAAAAAATACTGTTTCTTCCTGTCCCTCACTAAGAGGTCGTTAAAACAGTTATTTTCAGAAGCAGTTCACTGAGTGACTGAGTCAGAGGCACAGCCACACATCCCCTTCCTGGATTTCAAAAATAACCCACAAACATGCACAGGACAGGTCAGAGGGTCATCACTCACCTTTCATTCCTCACTGTGTAATCACCGGATGAGGCCCGGGGAAGATAGACACAAAGGAACTTACTGTACATCTTATTGTCTTTGTTATCTAAATGTTAAAACAAGAACCTGTGTTTATTATGGGGCCTCTATGCCTTTGGTCTATCTTTGCCTGCTTCCTCTTGTAGCATAAACATCCACTTTTATTGCATGTTTTTGCCTTCTGCATCTGCTTTGGTGGTCTGAACCCAAGCTTATGGTTGGGTTTATGATCACATGAGGTATTTATTTCAAACTTCAAACGTTCATGTATTTCCACTGTTTCTCAGGTCAGCTGACAGCCTTGCCTGGGCCAGACCCAAGATAATCTTAAATGACCCCCCTCCCACTCACAGCACTCTGTAGCTATAGAGCGTTGACTTATGTTAACCATTTAAAGATGTAATTAATGCTGCATTCTAACTCCTTCAATCTGTTCCCTCACTCTCCTCATCTCTTCTTCCACCTCTTATACTTTAGATGATGTGGCTGTCATCCTTAGAACAGTTTCTAGATGATATTACCACAACAACCCAACAGTGACACAAATTTTTAAATGTAAAAGTTAGTAAATAAGTTGTAATACGAGCTATCAATTTTTTTTTCGGCATTACACAAAGCCAAACATAAGCTAGAGGAAAAAAGTGCTCCACATTCTTATTGCTCCTTAGTTTTATCCTACTACTGTGATTGTGCAAAGGTTTGGGGTGTTGTGCCAAAGCAGTTATCCCCGCCAGAATTTGTATCCCCTCGCCTGTAGCACGCACAGAGTAGGAAGAGCTGATTGAGTTTACTCTGTCTCAATTCCATAATGCAACATACAGAAATTGTAAGTCAATATAAAACACAAATATAGATTTAAGCACTAAATATGACATAGGATAAAGTAATATTTCTCTTGGGTGTTGCCTTTAATATGTACACGTACACTCCATGTACTATTTTAGTTTTATTGTAAGAATATGGCCCTGCGATGGACTGGTGACCTGTCCAGGGTGTACCCGCCTCCCACCCATAGACAGCTGGAGACCCCGGTAGAGATAAGCATGACGGAAAATGAATGGATAGATGTAATAATATGTTTGACAACGGTTTTAAATTAGATGAGAACATTCAGATACCATAAAACAATGAGGCAATTTTTTTTATAGAAGATGTTGAAATGAATAAGGAGACGTTGGCTTTAAACAAAAGGAGTTTACGCTGTGCTCAGCTCCTGTCTTGAAGCAAAGGGTCTTGTGTTTTGTTTTGCTTTTTATCAATATAACTGCCGATATTTAGCTATGACATGTGAAGTCAAGAATGAAATAACAACGCTCATCTTTCATAAATATAACACATCACAAGTTTTACATTTAGTAGGTTGGAACTGAGATTGGATACAAATTCTGGCGGGGATAACTACCTTGGAACGACCTTAGGCACCTTGGGGAACAATTTCAAAACTACACTACAGTCTTTCATTTTACAAAAAAAGAGCAATATGAATAAATAGTAAAGCTGTGTAGATATCTAAACAAATAAAATTATTACAATTCACAGACACAGTTGAACTACAAATAGCACTAATAATTAAAATCAATTCAGTTTATTTATATAGCGCCAATTCACAACACGTCATCTCGAGGCACTTTACAGTTCAACCAGATTACACAGTAAATTTGATTCAAAGTTTTCTATCTAAGGAAAACCAGTTGATTGCATCAACTCATTGACTCGAATGCAATCCCTCACACTAAGCATGCTTGTAGCGACAGTGGAGAGGAAAAACTCCCTTTTAACAGGAAGAAACCTCCAGCAGAACCAGGCTCAGTGT
>NW_015150779.1:585723-590071 GCF_000732505.1 Cyprinodon variegatus
TCAAGAATGAAATAACAACGCTCATCTTTCATAAATATAACACATCACAAGTTTCACATTTAGTAGGTTGGAACTGAGATTGGATACTCCCTTTTAACAGGAAGAAACCTCCAGCAGAACCAGGCTCAGTGTGAGCGGCCATCTGCTGAGGCTGACTGGGGTTCAAGGAGACAGACGCAGAGATAGAAAAAGCAGCTGTAAAAGGCGGGCCCGTACAGTAAACACACAGCCAGGCACACGATACAGCATAAAGCCAAAAATGATCAACTACCACACAACATATTTTCGATATTTTGGTAGGAAAAGAGATAATTCAAGTCACCACAAAAAACATTCATGCCCCCCCACCCCGTACACTACTATCACATAGTGACCTATAGCTATATGAGAGCTATTGACTTCTGCTACATAAGGTTTTGGGGAATTAGTGCCTCACTGTAAAATTATGCTCAATAAGGTTCTAATATTTTAACTTTGCCACAAGCCTTCATTGTTACTTTTCTAATTATTATTATTATTATTTTTTTTACTTTTGACTTTTATACTTTATTCTTTTAATTACTGTCCAAATAAAAATAACAAAACACAATAGAAATCTCTGGTCAATACAACAACAATTATAGAAATAAAACAATGGTTATTGCCATCTTATATTAACTTAATAACTACACTATTATCTTTATAAGTTATTATTTGAACATTTTGGATCTACACAAAGAAAAAAAAAAGAACAATGAAATAGTTGAGGTCGATTGAAAATAAAGTTCACAATTTTTTATGGCGTTTGCATTTCTGTTTCCTCAATCAAGCCAGACACCACATGCCAACAAAGACTTGCTAAGCAGAACAGCTGTTTCTTTAGGTCTGATTCTAATGGAAAAAGGAGAAAAGGAAAAAGGAACAGATAATGCTGAGCAAAAAGAAGCAAATGGGCAGTAGCTGCTGATGCATGCTATATGCAATGTAACCAGGACTAAACACATGACATTGATGTAAGACAAGGAATATGTATCCAATGAGCTACTTTTATTGGTTAACCCGTCTCAAAGGTTTATTGTTTAACAAAACATATAGCTGCAAGATCATGGAGCCAACAGTAGTGAAACTTTGTTAAATTTAGCTCAGAGTAAAAGAATTTTTTGGTATTAATAGGCTTCAAACATTCAATGTGTGAGATTTAAGAAATGTGAGGCATAAAAGTAAGAGCTAAGTAGTTCCTAACAATAAGAGGTTTATTTCCCTTAGTAAGTTCATAAAGCTTATAAATTTCATGGTTTTATTGTACCTACAGTATATGTTTTATGTAATATGTTTTAAAAACAACCCTGTGACAGACTGGAAACCTGTCCAGGGAGATAAGCACCGGCTCCACCGTGACCCTAATGTAAGAAGCGGGAGAAGATTGATGGATGGAGAGATGTTTACTTTTAAAACATGTTTTTATTGTAAGTATGATTCAATATTTTATAGGACGGACTAAAGATGTTACCTCAATCAGACTCTAAAGCAACATGTGTATTATTTACTTTTGATTTGAAGTTAATTTTGTATTATAGATGAATGATTCTATTTTTTATATGCAAAAACAGCAGTCCATGAGTCAAAACCAAAGAGACTTCGGAGTGGAGGAGGAGGAGGAGGAGGAGGAGGAGGAGGCAGCGGCGGCGGCAGAGGAGGAGGAGGAGGAGGAGGCCTCTGTTTCACAGAGGAAGGACAAATTTCACCCAAACACTTTGTGACAGTTCTCCTTGTTACACTATAGCAACAGAAAACCAGACCTCTGGCCAGGGCCTGTTGCACAACACATGGTGTGATGTGGAAACAAAAGGAGAGTGAAATAGAATAAGGGGCAAGGGAGGAGGAAAAGGACAAGGATGGAATATCTAAAGGTTAAATAATGGTAGTTGCACTGGACGATCTGGGGAATTCACCAATGTTACAATCAGGACTGTACCTATGTGTTCAATGGAATTCATTTGTTTCTTAGCACTGATAGGTTATCAGAACTTTTTTTTTTTTAGAGGTACAAGCAAAATAAACATCTGCTGCTGGTGCAGGAAGATTATCTAAATTAATGTTTTTTTTTTAGACAATATTAAAAAAATTAATAAATAAAATCTTTGATGCAGACCTTAGACACATATGACTTTCTCAGATCCTTTGCTACATATTTATTCAAGAATTTTGTTGCTTTTTATTTTTTTTTTTTGTCTTAGGTTTCTGGTAAATGTTGACACAGCACAAGTTCATCTCTTGAATTTGAAAAAATGTTTCAAGTAATGGAAAAAGGGAAGTATGTAGAAATAAGGTGACGTCTTCTCAACAGAGACAAACTGTTCTATCATCTTTGCAATTGCTTCAGACTTAAGGTGTTCAAAGTCCAGGGCCAGCCTTCTTGATGTGGTTTAAACTGGTTCCAAGGAGGGCCAGAAAACAGAAGAGTGTAAACATTACACTGCAAACCGCTGAGTGGAATTTAATTTAAAGGAATTCTCAATTGCGGTACTTTTTTACAATATTTAACACTCATCAGAAGAAAAAAAAACAACCTATCTAAGTACTAATAAAAAGACAGTTAAAACCATTTGGTCAAGCAGTATCTTAAAAGAATATTAACTCATTAATCCTCAAAACATGAACAATGAGTGAGGTTAAAAAACCTTGTCATAATGTTATAAAATAAAATAAAAAACATCAAATTTTCTCACAGAAATATATATTCATTAAAATCCAAATAAACCGATTCAGTCAATTAGACATTTGTTAATTATATTGAAGGTTACGAAGCAATGAAGTCAAGTTAAGACCATTATTTAATGTGGCTAAAACCTTTTTATTTGTGTAAATACAACTGATTGCAATAACTTGTCTCAGACCAGCTTGTACCAATAATAAACTTTATATTGCACTGAGTTGTTTAATAATGGGAACACAGATTTCATAGCAATTATTAACACGCATAATAGGAAATGAGAGATGGAGCTTGTCGGAAATTACAGTTTGCTCATGCGAAGGAATAAGATATGGGGTTCCACTAGGTAGACATCATACAAAAAAAATTATATTACAGATTAACATGATGTTTATCATGTGTATCTGGCTGATTATATTTAAGATTTTGTGCGATAATTCTGATGTTTTGATGATTTTTGGTGTATTTGATTCAGGTTTTTAATGATTTTACTGCACATGGAATGGGATTACATGGAAATAAGAAGTTACTCCAACCTGTTTTTTTCCTTAAATACACAAATTCAATGATCAGCATTTAGTGATCTGCTTGATGGTATGGCCTCTACAGTGTGAACATAATGCAAATACACTAGTCATATGCATTATTTTAATATGATTTTTTTTAGTACTCTGGTATGCCATGTAAAGTGACCTGAAAATTAATTTAATGATTCATTTCTAAAGAGCAGGAGTATAGGCAAGAAACTGATTCATCTATTAATTAATTTATTGATTCTTTCTTAATGGGCATGAGTCCTTCTTGTGTAAAGTACTGCTTGCACGGTGTCCTAGTTACTTGTAAAGAAATGTCTTGTGTGAGCAAGGAAAAGTACATGGGGTCATTGTTGCAGTCTGACCAATGGAACATTAAAACTTGCTAATAATCACAGTATCTTTATCGGTCCACTTCACAGACTTTCTCATGTCAGTACTTGGAGGTAATGAGCCATTCTATAGTATTCATGCCAGTTGCCTGTTGCTGGGAAATGGCCGTTGCAGCCAGCTGACTGCCCCCCGCCTACCCCCACTTAGTTCCTGTGCATGCTCCAACTGACCCATCGATGAAAAGCCACTTTCTTCCCCATCTCTGGTGCGGAGCTACACAGGAGAACGAGAGGGAGGTGTGGATGGACAATAGCAGTAACCCAGGCGCTGGCCTGACACACAATGTGAGGTCTCTGTGCGCTGAATGAACAACTAACAGAGCGACCATTCTCAAATGGTTCACCGATCCCACGCTAGCATTTCTCCTCACTTGAATTATGCAGTAAACACATGCTTATTCTGCTCACAGCTCATCTGAAACACTCAGCTGAGAGATTAAAATAACAAGGGAGACACACACAAAGGTATATATACATATATATACATATATATTTATGTATGTACTCTGATAAGGCTGCAAGTACCTGGTTCGATCCCCACAGCCTCCACTATGGGTTATGGGTTCCTGAGCAAAACCCTTAATCCCTGATTGATTGATCTATCGATCTATGTACACATACTGTATATACATATATATACACCTATATACAAATATATACACATATATACATATATATATATATATATATATATATATATATATATATATATATATATATATATATATATA
>NW_015150779.1:590230-685776 GCF_000732505.1 Cyprinodon variegatus
ATATAAATATTCCCATGGTTTTAGCCTCTGGTGCAGCACAGACAATAGTGGTCATTTAAATATATCTATATCTGATTGTGAAGTGAAGGGGTCTGTTTTGCCTGGCAGCTGGGATGTTTGTGTATCTGTATGAGTGCGCCTACAGCTCTGTGACAGCAGGCTTTACTCAGCAGAGGGCGGGTCTGGACCGTCATCACTGCTCATGTTTAATTAATGAGGAGGCAGCGGCCAGGGCAAAAACTGGCTGCTTCTGGTTTCCAGACATAAATACAAAGCCAAGCCGGTCTGAGAGAGATCCACAGAGGCACAAAGGAGAAGAGGAGCACTCTGAGGCTTTTTTTGTAACTCAGAAGAAGACCAAGAGAGTCAGGTAAACAGTCAGTCTGTTTAACGTCACATCCACTCCAGTTATTGTTCATTAAGCGGGGCGCTGATGGTGAGAGCTGAACCCAGGCTGGTAAACACCAGGAGAGAAGCTTGTTTACACGTTTCCACCAAATGTCAGTCAGGTGTTTGCGATGGTAAACACTAAAAACGCCGCACAAAAGAGGGACGCCTGAATTAACGAGCTCTGCTCTAACCAAAAAAAGAACATATGCAACACTGATGCGTGTAACGGGACAAAGAGGATCTGCTTTGGAAGAGAAAAGGAGTTTTTCAGTCTTAATATAATGCTTCTATACGCGCGTTTATTTGTTGTCACGTCACCATCGCAGCTCAGATGAACTCTGTGAAGGGCTTCGCTTTGGCATCATTGCCTATAGAGACGTGGCAGGCTTTCACAGCACAGCTGTGTCAGGCAGCATAAAGGAAACATCTGATTTCAGCTGTCTTTGTTCCTCCACTCAGATCTGCTCTCACTTCTTTATTCTGCTGGGAAAAGTTTCTTCAGTCCACTTTAGTGCGCTTATACATACAGTTATAGCACTGCATTTTGGTGTAATAGTTAAAATAATCTAATAAAGTAAAAACTTATCTGAAGAATTAGAAATAAAAGCCGTTATTTCCAGTTAATATAATGTTAATTTTTTTTTTTTAATGTCACCTGATATTGACGGATTTTTCTGTTTTAATACTTCCTTTAATCTTAGGGCTGTTTTTTATTTTTTCAAAAGGAGCTGACCTAATGCAGAAATAAAAGAAAAAAATGTATCAGATTTTTTTATTTTAAAACTAAAAACGAAATAATTGAAATACAAGAAGTTTTGTTTGTACAATGTAATGTATAAATGAAAAAGTATTGGAACACCCAGTATTCTACAGCTGTAGGGTTTTAATGGTATGGATGTCTCCTTTTATGTACCATAACTGTTGATGACTGCAATCCTAAAACTGTATCTTTTTGTTGTGTTTCAATACATTATAATACTAACAAAGATCTGATTGGATACACATCCTGTGTGTTGTTTAAGGCAAATTCAGTTCTCAAAGTGGCATAGTAACACTGTTGCCCTGCAGCAAGAAGGTCCTGAATTGGGGTTCCTTCAGATGGTAGTTCTCTATGCAGTTTGCATGTTCTCTCTGTGAATGCAAGAGTTCTTTCCAGGTACTCCAAATTCATTTGACTATTAAACATTGTGTGATTGTGTGTGTGCCTGCATGTTTATTTGACTTGTGGGTCTCTGTGGGCTGATGACATTGGATTAATAAACGTTAATATGATTGATGTAGTTTTACAACTGGGTAAGCTTTAGTTTTAATAGCAGTATTTGTTTTTGTAGAGCTCATTTGACATCAATTTAACGCAAGATATACCACAAAACATTGTGGATTGATTTCACATTCCTTATTGCCCATGATTAATAATAAATAATCCCTAGCAAAGTGATATCACAGATTAACTCTAGCATGGGTCTCATATTCGGATCAAGCATGTTGAACTGAACTTTTTTAAATATGAGCTTTAAATGTGATTATTCGATATTTTTAATTTTTTAAATACTGTAAAGTGGAAGCAGCACCCCCTACAGGTAAATGCTTATAGTATCAGCGGTGCATCATATGAAAAAATGGGTCAGTATTTCGTTTTATGGTGGGGGGTTTAAGATTGTTGTTAGTTTTAAAATGAAAAGAGAATTCACTCAAAATGCAAATTGATTTTGAGATGTTTCGCATTTGAAAAAAAAAAAACAAAAACAGGAAATGCATTTCTGTTAATGGTTTATCATATTTAAATTCAATAACCCAAATGTGGTTGGACCTTGAAGGCCATCTACAATTTTTATTTGACTTGATTTTACAGGTATTTGTACAGGTAAAGTAATAAAATTAAGCTTTTTTTTAAACAGGCAACAAAATATTTTCAAAATAAAAGATTAATCATACATCGTGTATAACATGTGTATTGAAAGTATCACATGATAAAAGCTGATACCATACAACATTCAAAATTGGTACAACTATTACATTTTGCTATTTTAGTTCAAATCCTTTAAATATATATATATATATATTTTTTATTTTTCAAGAATTTCAAAAATGTTCATATTTCCATGCAGGAAGTCGAGAAAGATGGGAAAGCATAAAAGAAAGAAAGCACAGGTTGGATGATAACACAGTCAAAGGTTGCTGTGGAGTGATTACGTTATGAGGAAGAACAAACTCTAGTATCAGTAAAGGGCATCCTAAGAAGTGTGTAGCATTAGCATAGTCTCCAGCTCCTACTTTGAGGAAACCAAGACTGCTCACAAAATCCTCTTTCTTTTTCTGTCTAATTCAGCAGTACACATCAGGGGAACAACCCGTGTGGTGCACTGTTGCACAGCTGGGAAGTGCACATGTGCGTTTGCGTGCTTCCACTTGATCGCTCCAGCATGGGAAAATCAGAGCAGGGAGACAAGTGAGGAATGTCTGACCCTTGGCATGCATCCCCAAGACTAAACTGCGATCTTTTTACATGCAGGGATGAAGAGACGTCTGTTTCTGTGCCCATAGTCTCACAGGGCTTACAGAGTACGTGTGAGCACAGCTGCTGGAGAGAACTGTGTCTTCTGGTGAAAACAGGGAGGGAAAGCAGTTTTGATGAGAGACAGGAGCTCAGACACAGTCATTTAAAGGGTTCCTGCTGAAGGCCAGCGCGGCTCTTTTAGAGTCCAATGGCAGACTCACTGTTCTGTAAATTGCCATTTCTAGGTCAGTGTTATCCAACCCCCCCTCCCTTTCTTTCTTTCTTCTCCCTGTTCAGCCGCAGCCGTCTGTCTAACCAGGGCCAGCCCACACATTAATCTGTGGCACTGGTGTAAAGCGTACAGCCGCTGACATGTGGTGACTGTATTAACCAACCATGGAATTACAAGCAACCAGGAAGGAATGCATAATCTGTCAGAACACTGTATCAAAGGCTCAAAGGCTGATTGCTCTGAATATCATATCACGTAAGATTATTATATTGAGAAAAAAAAGAGATTTCTTTTACATTTTTCTCTTAGACTATGTGACTCATGCTACTGTGTAAAAAAAAGACTAAATGTAACCATTACAGATGAAAAAGTCATTAAAAGGATTTCAATGTGGCAAAGTTATTATCCTAAATTCTTCAAATTTATCAACCTTTGTTCTTTAGCTTTTATGCAATCAAAACAACTATGACATGTTGATGAGGTGCTGCATTTCATACACACAAAATAAATTGAGACATCAGTCTCCAATGGGCCAAATGCAGAGAGTGAATGTCCCCATTGTGGGACAATGAATACAATACAATAATTATAAAAACTAACATGCATGTTTTACCTGCAGCACCATTTTTTTCCTTAGAAAAAAAACTCCACAAAACATTCGGCCAAATTTAATACTGACAAAGGCCTTTTTTATAAAGAGCTACACCCTTAAATTTCGATGATGTCTTTATAAACATGCTGCTGTTTCTAAGGAACACAGAGTCTAGTATCATCCCCATATTTACTGTTCTTTGTAGCCCAAGAAAGAACCTATTCATGTTGTTGTTGTGCTCAACATTTCAACGTCAGATGCTGGCCGGCGTTTTCCGCATGTAGCAGAGATTTCATGAGTAAAGTATTAATGACTGAGCTGCTTTCAAAGAATGTGACACAACTGATAACATTTGTAAACTGATAACATTGTATTATTTATCAGGTTGTTTAAAGCTTAAGCTACAGAGGCTCAGCTAAATTCACATACATATGCTCAAAAGATGTTTTAAATCACACATTGCTAATAGCTTTTTAATTTTTAAAATGAACCTGTTTATAGCTTTATGTATATTATAATAAAACAAGAGAATCCTTTCTTAGAGAAATATAGACTAAAGCATTCACATGATCCATTAGTGTATACATCAGCAAAAGTACTGTTTTCAGTATCATTAATTGGTTTTGCACTTTATCCATTTTTTTTTACTGTCCTACAGAGGAAACATTACCTGCTGATGCCAGCAGATTATTGGGTTTAACCCATATGTTGAAATGAAACTCTAGTTTCAAACAGGAAGTTATTTACAGTAAACCTTTTTGCTTCTTCGTAATAATTGACATTATGTTCTCATTTTGACTTTACAGAGTGGTTTTAACATTTGTTCTCTTGTATTCCTGGCTTGTAGTTTTAATGTTTCTGTGGTGATCAGATGAGTAACGCTGTCTTTTCCACAAGGAAGTTATATTGTACATCATTTAGAAATACTTCAAGATGCATTTTAGTAGTAAACATATCGGAAGATGGTGTGAAAATTCTAATTCTCTGAATCCATATAACTTTAGATGAACATTGAGGTTATAATTTACTTTTTTAAATATTTCTGATCGCAATAAAACACAGTTTATCAAATGTGAAGCCATTCCAAGACTGTAATGGGGCACTGAACAGAATTAGATTCAGAGGCCCACTGAAAGTTAAGTCCCATCAACTTTCCTTTAAATGTTTCATCATTTGCTCTGTGTTCTTGTTTAAAGTTGACTATTAGTAAAAATTTATTAAAAAACTAACTTTTGTATTAGTTTTTAAAGGATTTATTTAGCAAATATTTTGAAATATGATTCAATGTTTAGAGAAAAAAAAAAACTGTTATAAAATGTGTTTAGGTTTACTTGTTTATTTTAGTGGTGATATCACTTGTGTCAGGTTGTGTGGAGGTTTGTAGAGGACCGAAATGCAGGGATGGAAGCTGAGGTGTTTTGTTGCAGAATTAATTAGGAGTGGTGGCAACAGAAGCATAAAATAATTGATCAAGTAACACTGGAATGAGAACAAATGGGAACCCATGCCTTAAGGAAAGAATGAAGAGAATCCAGCAAACAGTAAATGCAGAAGAGGAGAATACCGTAAATGCCTAACAGAACAAAAAGTGGAGCAATAAGCTGATTGGGAGCAGGTGTGGACTGAAGGATCTAGAAGGGAGCTAGGGGAAGTAGACTGGCACAAGGGGGCAACAGAGAGTATTAATTTATTTCAGACATACAAGTATATAATAAAGACAGTATATGTCCATGTAATACAGTAGACAACAAATACATAAGAACTCAAATACAACCAGAAAACAACTACAATGACACAAAATGGAAATGAAACCAATTATCTAGAAAACACAGCTGCTTAATTTGCTTCTGCCTCTGTCTGATCTTACCAGAGCAGGTTTATCTTAAAACTCTAACACATACAATGTTTGTTTATAATGACTACTGTAATTCTTTGACAAAAGGCTCTAATGTTAGTGGTAAGTAAAAGCCTGTGTTATATTTTTGTTAAAATGCCTTCTAGTTGTTTTTTTGTTTTTTTACACATAGTTGTCCATGCATTTATAGGAAACAGCCTTGTGCTGGAACAACAAGGTTGACTGTGTGCTCTTTCTTTACTGGGGAAAGTGGCATCTCTCTCTCTCTTCCTCAGAGATCTCTGTTATTCTGGAGACTGTAATAAGAAATGATTCTCTTTTGTGTACACTCTGCTCTCTTACAGAAATAACATGGTTCTTCAAGGACCTTTTAATTTGGTCTCATGCTTAATAAACAGTAATACAGAGCCAGGAGACAAAGCAATGCAAACATGTCATGAAACAAAGGCTCTTAATTAAGTTAATGACTGTAATAAAGCGAGTAAGTGTGGGTCATTGTAAATTGACTGCCAACAGGCAGCAAAGGAGGCTCTTGTAGTTGAGGCTTGATAAGCAGCTCAGGACAGCTTCAAATTAGATCAAATTATGTTTTTTGACCCTGCATGCAAAAAATAACATTGCTAATGACTTTAAAAACAGTAAACACTTTGTATTGCAGTTTGATCTGCCATCCAATTTAGTATATTAAAGTAAGATTTAGCATGTAGAATAAATAAACTGACTGAACAAAGATATTCAGGATAAATATCAGTCGTCTTGTTTTTCAAAGCCAATTATATGCAAGAAAAAGATATAAATTTTGATTATATTTAAGTAATTGTACAGAAAATGAAAATAAAAATGTTAATTCATTTGGCAAAGGTACAATTCATTTCCCTAAATTATTTCCTTAGATAATATAATAGAAAATTAAACAGGAAACTAAAAATTTACTAACATGACGTAAAAAACAAAACAAGTAATGATGCTATTTCGAATTTACATGCTTCATTTTCTCAACAATCAATTATGTTTTTAATTGGTAGTACTGCAACCAAACCCTTCTTTCTATTGCTGACCAGCTTTTTGCATTTCCATTAGCAAAGGGCTTCATCTCCTTTGAAAGGCCTCCTTATCATCACCCTAATATTTAGCTCCCTCTACAGATTCAGGTCAGGATTCTGCATTGGCTGGTCCAAAAATAACAGTAAAAAAATATAAGTCAGCAAAATTAAAAGTTTACTTAATTCAATTCAATTGAGTTTATTTATATAGCGCCAATTCACAACACAAGTCATCTCAAGGCAATTTACAGATACAATTCAACCAGATCATACAGTCAAATTGATTCAAAGTTTTCTATCTAAGGAAAACCAGTTGATTGCATCGACTCATTAACTCAAATGCAAATTTCACACTTAAACCACAAGAATGTCAAGGATCGTAATAATTTTAAGCTCACCTGTAGAACTTCATATCAATATTAGTTAATTTGCTAACAGAGAGATTGTGTGTTACCAGATATACAGTGCTGTTCGTACTAACTCTGCTTGTATCTGTCTCCCTCAGAGTCTACCGAAGAAGAGCTTAGACGGCATGCAAAGTTGTGAAATTTCCTCAGATAGCACTGATGATCCTCTTAGTAGCGGCCTTCGCTCTCATCGACAGCCTCGAATAGTAGTAATTGGTGCTGGCTTGGCCGGCCTAGCTGCAACAAGGGTCCTACTGAAAAACGGATTCACGGATGTCACGGTCCTAGAAGCTTCAGACCACGTCGGTGGGAGAGTTCAAAGTGTTAACAACGGTGAGAGGATGTGTTTCTGTTTGACTGATGCTCTTTAGAAGATGAGTCAGTCAGTAGGGCGCTGGTCGCTTCACCTTTTTATCATTTTGAAAATGTTTTTCTTTTGGTTATATCTGTTGGATTTCCTTGGTTACAATGTGAACCAATTTCCCACAGGAAATATTGTACCAATGAAACATTAATTTTCAACTGCCATGTTTATTTGTGGAAATTTGTGCAAAACCCCCAGAATATATTAAAACTGATTCATACCTGAAAT
The DNA here is from genome assembly GCF_000732505.1 of Cyprinodon variegatus. NCBI lineage: Eukaryota > Metazoa > Chordata > Actinopteri > Cyprinodontiformes > Cyprinodontidae > Cyprinodon > Cyprinodon variegatus. Next base: position 597,839 of record NW_015150779.1, read on the forward strand.
GTGATTAATTTCACAGCCATTTATATAATTCATGGAAGTACTTCCTAAAAGAAAAATAAATTCATTAATCTTAGTTAAATTTCATGCTTATGGCAACATTGTTGGGAAAAAATACAAATTGACCCAAACACCAAGTTAGTAGTGTCAAACAGGAGCTGATGAACATATATATATAAATATAACAAATCCCCTTTGGGGAGCAATGGGCTGCAAATGTGCAACACCCGGGGAGCAATCGGGGGTTAAAGGTCAGAGGCCTAGAGTAGCAGTCTGTGGGAGTGGGTTTCGAACTCACAACCTCAGGATTCCAAGCCCTTATATTATTTATATTATTTTTATATATATATAAAATTTTATTTTTTTTTCATTCAGGTGCAATGAAATACATAAGAGACATATATGAAGAATAACATTATGGAATGCATGTGGGGTTAGCATTAACACCTAATTCTGAGCTATTATTTGTTAGCGACCAGCTGTTAGGATAATTATTTATATAATTTAATTTATTGATTTAATTTTATAAATAATTATAGATATATAATATATAGATTTATATCTTATTTAATACATGTAAGTTATGAAGTGTTATTTAAAGTGTTCCCGAGTGATCTCTTTTCAGAAAAAACAAGACAGAGAGATAGAGCTTCATGGTGTATACACAAAGCAAATCTTTAACACACGTTAGCATTTCTTAGCTAAAGGGCAACTGAAAAATAAAAAATCGACAGAGAAATATGTTTTAGAACACCAATATGAAAGAACTGTATCATCCCTTTGGGAAAAACCCTAAATAATTAACTCTCCCTTTGTCTGTTCTCTAATATAACACCATTTATTGACTTAGCTTGGGAACAGTAGCTTGAAGCAGACAGAAAATGCATTTAATTATTGTTCTTTTCTCAGAAATAGTTTACCAGAGAACATTCTGAACACAGGTTGTGAAGAAACGTTTCACATAACAACTGAGACCAGTTTGTCTTTGGGGGAATATGTTATGAAGATATAACTTAATACTATCTATTCCCATTTTGGGTTGGTGATTTTTTTTTAATTGGTAAGCAGTTGGGACAAAGGTTTAAAATTTAGAAAACCGCTCAGGAATCACCTATACAAATTCTAACAATTCGAAATTGAGGTTTAATTCATAGAAGATTATGTGTGACTGAGGACATGTAAAAAGTTATGAACTAAAAGAAGTTTAAAAACATGGGTTTTATCCAAAGAATAAACCTTTCTGGTTCTGGTTGTGTTTCCCCCTCAAAGAGCAGCTATAGTGCAGGTGTTGCATCAGAGGGGAGATTTTTTCCTAATAAAATACTATCAAGTGGCAAGAACAAACAAGTAGAGAACACCATCTACCTGCATATTGTGCGAGTAATAGTGAAAGAAACTGGTAATGAAATCAAAGAAGAACTGAGCTATTTGCACTTTAACTTGCAGTGCCCTTGGGTAGGCACTGTATTCCAGTAATTCAATAAAAATGTTTTTCGATTTTGTTTAAGGAAAAGCAACTTTGGAACTTGGAGCTACCTGGATTCATGGTGCCAACGGGAACCCAGTGTACCACCTGGCAGAGGAAAATGGGCTGCTGGAGCATACCACGGATGGAGAGAGGAGTGTGGGACGCATCAGCCTGTACACCAAGAACGGTGTGGCTCACTACCAGACTAATGTGGGCAAAAGGATCCCCAAGGACCTGGTGGAGGAGTTCAGTGACCTGTACAATGAGGTTAGCGCAAACGACACAGGGATGGATGCACATCTGAATTCACATTTCCATGCACAAATTGTACTGTGCCTGCTTTACCCTCCAAAGCAACTGGAAAAAAAACTGTCTGTTAATATCACAAAGACCTCTCTGCAGGCAGTCACGTTGCAGTAAGCAGATTATCAAGGTCACTGGTTACTTTTAAAGTAGGTGGCTACGCTGCAAAACATTGTCTAATCTCCAAACCTTTGTTTAAAATTTAAAAAGGAACGTTTCCACAGATGCAAATTGTGAATCGTGTTGGGAATACAATCATGTGTTGGGAAACAAGAAAGTATTGATATGTTTTCTTATTTTAGATTTAAAATCTGACACTCCTCAATCTCTTTGTAAATAAATTTAAAATGTGATTTTTAAGGTAAGGTAAGGTAATCAAGGTAATCCTCGCTCTAAGTTTGCGGTTTCTACCATTTCCTTTGTATATGTAATGAAGGATTTCTGTTATATAAATAGGTCATGTCTGACAAAGTAATTACAGAGAGGAGTTGCTGCGTTTACAGACAGCATTGGAATCTCATTAATGGCTGTACGTCATCTTTTCTTTGTCCAGCTGAATAAATAGGGGTATGAAAAACACATTTCAAAATATGCATACCGGAAGCAATACATCATGCATCTGGCAGCTTTAGTCCCTCACTTGGTTGTTCAGTGAAACGTGCAGAATTCTGTGAAATCCAGCTTCATTAAATAGAAGCTGTTTTCTTCTCAAACATGATGAGGCATAACTGATTCTAGTACAAGGAAAAGGTGTGGACAGAGAAAAAAAAGAAGCATTCGTCATGCTGGTGCAACAGTATTTCTACTGTCATTAATGAGTCATGTTAGTGAAAATACTATAGATTTATGGTATTGATACTTTAAATACAAATTTCTAGACAAAAAGATACAATATAATCTAAGTATTTAATAATATATGGGTTATTACAGTTAATTATGATTTTATCTCCACTTTTGAGTCACCCATTTTTTTTTTTATTTGACTATATCTTAAGCTGGGTTACCAGCCCACACCTGGTTCACACTTGACTGCTCCTTTGTCTTTCATAAGCGCACTGCTTTTTCCGGTTGCCATATTTGAAAATTTCTTGTCCTAAATTGTTTTGACCGTTCTCCTCGTTCTTTCTTTACACCCTTCCTCCTTCTCTTTCCTCTCTCATTGTGTTCTGCCCTCCTTTAGGTATACGAGCTGACTCAGGAGTTCTTCCAGAACGGGAAGCCAGTTTGTGCTGAAAGCCAGAACAGCGTCGGCGTTTTTACTCGAGACTTGGTGCGTAAGAGAATTATGGTGGACCCCGATGATTCCGAAAGCACCAAGAAACTCAAACTCTCCATGCTTCAACAATACCTCAAGGTGTGTGTTTTCCAAAGAGTGGGCCTTCGTGCTTTATTCTTAAATACCATGAAATAAAATATGCTTAAAACGATTACTTAGAGGTCTGATTCCTACCACACCTGTCAGTTAAATAGAACATGTCTGACAAAATGAAGTTAGCTAAAATGTCTAAATAAAAAAAATAAAAAAAGACACTATACCATGAGATAATAAAAAAAAAAGAAAAAAAAAACTAAACACAAAAATATGAAAAAGGGTTACAAGGACTAACCTGGAAGGTCACTTCTGTCTAAAGCACTTCGGGCCCCAAAAGGCCTCAGTTAAAAAAACTAGGCTAAACTGGGATCAATGGCCGAGTTTCAAGACCAAACCGAAAACATTAAATGCAACAGGTAAAAGAAACATCTTGATCATCACTATGGCTTCTGTAAAATAATTTTATGGGTCAAAAGATACATCTAAGTAATAAAAAACAACCAAAAAAAAAACTTAGCAATTGATTTTTAAACTACTACCAGTTGGTTACCTTTTTATTTGAAAGCATTGTTCCAAAACTAATTTTTTGTATCTACTATTATCGTCTGTGTCTGATAAAAAAAAAAAGAGCTTAGATATTATTATTTGCTTGTTTAAAACGATTAAAACATTTTAAACAAGCAAAATCTGTAAGGGGCAAAAATAGGTTCACAACTCTGTAGTTTTTGACTCTTTATTGTCTCCAGCTTACAAGAAGCCATCTTTTCATTGGTAACCTCTTGGACTAACACGTGTTCTGACATGTTTGAATAATTTTTTTTGGGCCTGCGGCTGTTACTGTAGGAGTTCCATTACACTTAAATGTTCCTTTAAAGGGAATCTAGCTGTTTGCACATTTGTTATTGAGTAATATAACTCAATCTGACATGTTTTCTCTCTATAAAGGTGGAAAGCTGTGAAAGTAGCTCTCCCAGCATGGATGAGGTGTCTTTGAGTGAGTTTGGGGAGTGGACAGAGATCCCTGGGGCACATTACGTCATTCCTGAAGGTTTCATGAAGATCGTGGACCTGCTGGCCCGGGACATCCCATCTAAGACCATCTGCCTTTGCAAACCAGTCCGCTGCATCCACTGGAACTACTCAGCTCAGCATCGTGAGGTCATCGGCAAGAGCAGGGACACCAAGAGGGACAGCGACCACAACGACAACAACCATGGTTACCAACAGAACAACGACCCCCTGATCCTGGGTCAGCCTATTTGGGTGGAGTGCGAGGACGAGGAGTGGATTCCAGCAGACCACGTCATCGTGACAGCTTCCCTCGGTGTGCTGAAGCAGAACCACGAGGTCATGTTCTCCCCATCTCTTCCTGAAGACAAGGTGCTCGCCATCGAGAAGCTGGGCATCAGCACCACCGACAAGATTTTCCTAGAGTTCGAGGAGCCCTTCTGGAGCCCAGAGTGCAACAGCATCCAGTTTGTGTGGGAGGATGAGGCTCAGCTGGAACAGCTGGCCTACCCTGAGGAGTTGTGGTACAAGAAAATCTGCAGCTTCGATGTCCTCTACCCACCTGAGCGCTATGGATACATGCTAAGTGGCTGGATCTGTGGCCAGGAAGCGCTGCAGATGGAGCGGTGCGATGACGAAACGGTGGCAGAAACCTGCACTGAGCTGCTGAGGCGCTTTACAGGTCAGGGCATGCTAATTAGAGGAAAAATGAGCTGGGTATTATTTGATGTTCTGCTTTCACAATTTATGATATAGCACCCCTCTACACAAGCTTTGGTCAAAATCAGTCATCTAAAACCAACACAGTAACCTGAGATGGCTGAGAATGAAAAATTTCAGCCCAGTGACGTTTCAAGGCGTGACAAGGTCATTGTCAGGGACTAGCTAAGGCTTGAACTGCAGCTGTGAATGAGAAAAATGTTAGAAAGATTAAACAGCCGAATGATTCAGCCATACTATGCCCTGAGAAGGTTAAATTATTAAATACAATCCACTTATGTGCAATTTAATCCTTATCTAAATACAAACATTCTAATGAAGGCACCAAGAGAGGTTGTTTTAGTCTAGTAAATACAGATCAGGGAGAACTCAAAAGTTCGATTATAAAAGAAACTTTAGAAAATCTGGAGGTCCACAACTCAGGTGGAAGAATCTTTTGACAGGTTGACTATTTGCCAAGAGATCTGGTCTTTATGAAAGAGTGGCAGGAAGTACAGTTTGCATTTTGCTAAAAAAAAAAACATGTAGGAAAAAACTAACAACTTGGGGATCAGATGACACCAAAATGTAAATGGGTGGCAGAAAACTAAACCTACATATCTCCCTAAACACCTCCTCTCTGTGAGGGAGGGTTTCTCTTCAGCAGGGACAAATGAAGGCTGTTCCAACTTGATTGAAAGAAGGATTGAACTCAGTTGAGGGCAATTCTGGAACAAAAAACTGTTATAGAGGGTTAGATCTACAACGGTAATGTTTAGAGCAAAGCATATTGTGTTAGACGACCCAGTCAAACAGCAAACATAAATCAAATGTAGAGGAGAATGTGGCAAGGCTAACGTTCATTTCCCCAGATGCTTTCTTTTTAGTCAACTTTAGCTGTTTTACAAAGAGAGAGAAAAAAAAGTTTTTTTTTCTAATGTGCAAACATATTTAAAAAGACTTCTAGTTGCAAACTCAGGGAAAGGAAATTCTACTTGAGTACTACTTGAACCCAGATTTTAATTGTGAAAAAAAACAAAACAATATAACTCTCATTTAGTTCTCCCCTCTAACCACTTTTGTATGAATCTTGCTCCATTATTCTGTTGTCTGTCCTATGAAACAAAAATACACTCACTTTAATTTTGTCATGAAAGCCCAAATAACACAGAAGTGGCACCGGAAGTTTTGCTAAACACTCTAGATATCTGATAAAACAGGTCTCCTCTGTCACTCTGGGTATTGATCACCAATTAGATAACACAAGCCTTTCAATGTACTCTAACAGAGAGGGTAAACACGAGGAAAAGTGGCGTAACAGCTCCAAGGTGATTATAACACGGCATGTAACCTGATCACCATCCTGATTTACAGTGCGCCGTTTGGCAGTAGATGGGGAAGGAAGTTCAGAAGACTCCCAAGTCTGTCTGCTTCCTCTGAACTAGGTCAGAGTCTGAGTACAGAGGCAGTGGGTGTCACGTCACGCTGAGGTTAGGGCACTTCCTATTTATGTATAATGTGGTTTAAACATAGAAAAAATGTCGCTCTCTCTCCCATTTTCCCTAACACACACTCTCCCTGTAGGTCAGGGTGATTTTATCTATTCAGCTCTTGTTTGATTACATGTGGCCTCACAATTAGACTCTAAACCCACAAAGCTTAATTTAAACAACCTCCGCTCCTAACTCTACGCTTTTGTCTGTTCAATGGGCCTTGCCCATGGGATGTACTAATATGTTAGTCACAACGAGGCTGCAGTTATTTCAAAATCTATTTTCCCCCACAGTGACATGATTGTCTAAGCTGTCCAGATTACAAAGGTCCCTTATGTAATCTGCTTTCAGAGCTGTTTTCTTGCTGATTTTAGGGATGTAATAAATCACCTGACACCTTTTGAGATTGTTTACTCTAAAACTATATCAGCAAATTATATCCACAGTCTGTAGTCAATGAATTATATAGGTGGCACATGTATTTAGTTTTCGTAATGAAGAGGTTGCTCATGTATTTTTCTTGCTTTGACTACAGGTTAATGATTCTGTGTTTTAGGTCATTGGAGGCAAACATTAAGGATTAGTTCTCCTATTTTTGGGGTAGTTATTTCTATTAACATGTGATATAAAACCCTGAAAAATGAAGCACATATTTCCCTTACACCTTTGATCTGCTCACTGGGTCTGATTTGTCCAAATACACGAGATGTGAAACACTCCTTGGCTGTCTGAGTTACCGGCTAATAAATCTGCTCCTCTTCTAGCAGCAGATAGTTCTCTGGTACGGAGAGCCAACTTTAAATTATTTGTGCAAACCCTCTGCAGTATCTATGTTGACTGTTTCCCTGCACCTTTTCTGTCAATAGGAAATCCTGACATTCCAAAGCCCAGGCGTATCCTGCGCTCATCTTGGGGAAGCAACCCCTACATCCGAGGCTCCTACTCCTTCACCAGGGTTGGGTCCAGTGGAGAAGACTGTGAGAGGCTGGCCATGCCACTGCCTTATGCAAACAGCACCAAGGCTCCAGTAAGACAACTACGCAAAACCTAATTTAAGAACATTTATTGCTTTGCTCATTTGCCATGCTCTCAGAGAGGCCTTTTTTAGGTGAGAGGATTCCCATTCTACAAATGGAAATTATTTTTATATCAGTAGCAAAAATATTCAGAATATGTTACCCATTTTGTCACCTTAAAAGCTTAAGTTAGTTTTAAGATTGCATTAAACATAAATACTCCAAGTGTTGCTCAATTGCCAATCTCAGTATAAATTCAGCTGATCTGAGAAGGCCTCATATCAGAGAACATTAGAAGCATCTCAGGACAAAGGAGCAAATCGGAAATGTTAGAGATGTTGCAAAACAAGTACTGTCAGCTAGAGTTATAATGCAAAGTTTTAAAATCAAAATGCATTAGAATGGCTCAGTCAAAGGCAAATATTAACACCAATTTGTGGAATGCTTGGGGATTTCTACTTAGGATGCACTCCATCAAATTGAGCCTGGACTATCCTGTACAGAAAAAACATAAAACAGATATTTCCATAAAAGACTAACATGTGATTGCATCAAGATATGGTTCACTCAGTATAGATTTAAGGATGCAGAGTAACTGAATAAAATCCAAAATCACAAAACCTTCAGATTTTTATTTGTAAAATGGTGAATGATAAAGTATTAAAGTATTTCTGATTCTGATGATACAACATGCTAATAAAATACACAGTTAAGAGTTGAAAAATGACATGACTGCTCTTTTGGAAAGCACTGAGCTGAAATATCTGTGTTCAGAAAACATGAAACCCGATAATTCTGGGTGAAGGGGAAAAGGAGCTGGAGGTGTGTTTGATTGGTGGGAGGAGAGGAGATGGGGGTTCTTCGTGTACACTTGACACTGTGGAAAGAACAGCATGACCTCTCTCTGCTGAGAGTCCTTTAGGCCAGCCAAGCTGAAATCACACTCAAGATAGCTCCAGCAGGGCTTCGACATGCTAAGTGCTAACAAGGGAAACAGATATAGAAGGCAGTCCCTGTGGGAAGGCCATAACCAATGTCAAGATGATACTGATGTGTTTTTTTCCCTTTTTCATTAACATGTTTTCTTTTTTTTTTTTGTCTCTTCCCCCTCCCGCTTTCTGTTGCTCCTTTCTTAGCCACTGCAGGTCCTGTTTGCTGGAGAGGCCACCCACAGAAAGTACTATTCCACTACACATGGTGCTTTGCTCTCAGGGCAGAGAGAGGCCACTCGCCTGGTGGAGGTGTACCAGGACCACAGAGCCTAATATATATAAATATATATATACTGAGCCTCCAACTAGTGAAAACAATACAAACCATTGAGTTAAGTTTGTCTTTATGATTAGGTTCCATTTATAAACATAGCTTGGGCATTATTAAACTGATAAGTCTATTTCATGTACTGTAGATTTTAAATCATGCTAAATTTTTATTTGAAATGTTCTGTTTAAAATTATCAACGGTGCTGTAATTTCTTGTCTTGGCCATTCTGTCATTATGTTGTAACTGCTTTTTTATTTTAAATAGGGAATTTAATGGTTTTAGAAGCAGCATTCTTAATTTGCAGTTTTTTATAAGTGCCTTCTGTGTTTAATATCATGTTTCTTCACAAATACTGGAGATACTAAACAAAACAATTGTGCAAATTTTAACAAAATAAAAGTTCTATGATCATTTCTACAACCTCAATAGTCTTTATAACACTAAACACACAACTGAGGTGACTGAGGTCTCTGGAAGTAGCTTTCTTTTTGATGTGGCTTCAGAAAAGGATTATTGGAAGCAAAAGAATTGCCTTATTTAATTTTCTATTTGGATGAAACAAAAGGGGGCATAGATTATACATACCATCAAGAGATACTTAGAGGACAACCCACACCCATATTTTTAAGATCATTTATACGAGGGATTTTAGAGAAATTATCTCAACTTCTAACTTTTCTGTCCATTGTTTATGCCTACTTGTCCTTGCAGAAGGACTAGTGCCTATTTTCACCAGTTTTTTGTCCAAAGGGCAGAGAACAGCCAGACAGGTTACGAGTGCACAACAGGTTCACACAAAGATAACAACCATGCACACACGTTCATATGCAAAACCAAGATAAACCAAAGAGTCTGGTCGTTGTGTTTCTTTTTCTTTTTTTTACTGCAGGAGGTAGCTAAAGTTCCCAAAAAGAACCCACAGGTGGACATAGTGAAATGTAGGCTACATGCAGAAAGCTTCCTAGCTCGGATTCAGCTTTGTGTTTTGATAAGCAGAGAATAAGAGATCAAGTATGTTGGAGGGTGTTTAATGCTGAGGGCCTGTTCTATTCAAAAATACCTGGACACCTTAACTAACTGCACAGCTTTAATAAAGTTTTAAAATACTAGGATATTTTAAATAAAAGTGTTAAATCGAATGAAATAATCTATCCTTTTTCCACTAATGCCAAAATATTTCAAACTATTTACACTGGAGTGAGATTTAAACAAAGGTGGATAACTAGGGTGAGATATCTTGACTACAACAAAGGGTGCCTGGAACCTGAAATTACCGGTAACTACTGTAACAGCTTGCATAAAGCAAGACAGCTACTCCTCCCACTGATTCACAGTCGATCCTAAATAATAAGAAAAAAGATGGTCCAAAACACATGGTCAAATCAGTACAGAATTGGCTCATTAGACACAAAACTAACCTTATATGGCCACCTCAGCCCCCAGATCTAAATCCTGCTAAAAGCCTTTAGTGCAGCAATATCTGAAACAGAAAACACACTTAAGAATGGGTCTACACTGTAACCATTTTAACTGAATGTAAATAAAGATTTGAATATTTGTTCTATACATATACTTGTATATGTATAGAAGCTTTTTTAGGATTAAAAAAAACTGCAGAAATCATAAAAAATGGAAAGCAAAAGTGCAGAAACAATCACAACAGAATATACATGCAGTTTAGCCTTAGCACAGCTAAGCTTTCAACCATGAAAAAATTATATGCATCCACATTGCTTTAAAATTGGTCGCTTTAAAGTTTTAGCATCATAAAAACACTGACATTTTCAGGATTTTGCCTGAGAAAATTCTTAAATCAGGCAGGTTTATGGGGTTTTTCAGATGTGTGTAAGCTGAAACTTTGTTTGCTGTTGGCAGTGCTTTCAGCCCTTCTTTGTCTACTCAGACAGGAGAACAAGGAGAGAGCAACACAGGGGAGAAGTTCTGGCAGGAGTCCTGCTCCTGCCAGAACATGTGAGCCTGCAGAACTGTTCTGCTGCAGCTTTCACTGTCCTCAGGATGTAATGTCTTCTGCTTTTACACACCTAAACTGACCAAGATCTATGAAAAACAAAAAACAGTTTGTAAGGGTTACATTTAGTCTTTAAATATTGGCACATCTTCTGTATCTAAATGTAATCTAAGTGTTGTTAGTTTTTTTTTCTTTGTTAAGAGAATTTAAGTATATGTACTTTATATTTAGACTCATACCATAGAAAATTCCTATGAAGCAAAATAGGAACCAATGACTAAAGGCAAAGGTTATCAGCTTTGCTTGTTGTTAACTCCCTGTATGTACAGCCCAAACCTTGAGATACTGTTAAAAAAAATATACTGTATGTAAGGTGAACATTTAAAGTAAGCTAATTTGTAAAGAAGTTGAGCAAAAATAACTCTTTCCCACAAAGTTTCTATTTATAAAGAAAATAAAAAAAAATGTAATTAAAATATTTTACCTGTGCAGTTTTCAACAACTATTGTGGGATTGTTTGGAAAAAGCAGAAACATATTACTATTCTATTACTGTTGCAGGGCCATATAAGGACTTATTGGGAATTCTGCAACTTCAGTTTGCAGTTTCAAATGAAATCTAGCTCTCATTATGAAATTGAGAAATAGCATATTGTACTCAGGCTATTCTACAAGAAAAGTAGACTCTACACCTCAGGATAAAGTCTATACTTTGTAGAACCATCTTTATCTACAGCCATAAATATTTTGGATTAATTTCCATATCTATACTCTGAAATATTTTCTAATACCTTTTTGTAAAAAAAATTCTGTCAGACTGGGTGGACAGCGTTTATGAATAAGGCATTTACATACTTTGATCTAAAGCCCACATTAAAGCTCTGGTTGTATGTTTAGGCTTATTTTTAGTCTCCCCTATCTTCTGATCACCTGTAACCAAATTTCATGAATAAGGTCAATGTCTTAACAGAATAATGGTGCAAGTAGCATGTTATATAATGTAACTGATGCGTGTGTGATTATGTGCTGTTTTGTTTGTTTTTAATTGTTTAAAAACCTAACCCAGCTTTAAACCTTAACAATCTGGTCCAAATGTGGTCCCTCATGGGTTCTTTGGGGGGCACTCTCTGAGTACAGAGTCGGGGGCCCTTCAATAGAGCCAACGCAGCAGGGGTTTGGCCTGAATTGCAAATTTTAAGTCTGACTTGCTCCTGGTAGATGTTGGAATGCAGTAGGGCTGGTCTCGGTCACTGTTCCTAACCTTCAATGACAGGATTCGTATTGGCAAAGAAGGGGTCCAGTTTTCGGGGCAACAGATTTCCTGCTTTTTGAGGATGACGTGGCTGTGCTGGCTCCCTCCTGCCAAGACCTAAAGTATGTGCTGAGGTCGTTTGCAGTCAAGTGAGAAGTGCCTGAAAGGAGGATAAGGTCCTCCAGTTCTTCACTGGAAAAATGTGGCTTGCCCTCTTCAGGTCAGAGCGGAGTTCCTGCCTCAAGTAGAGGAGTTCAAGTGTATTGGGGTCCCGTTTACGAGTGATGGTAAAATGGACCAGGAGATCAATAGAAAGAATGGAACAACTGCTGCTGCTGCTAATTAGGACACTACACTGGGCTGCATTCATAAAGTCTTGATTAATCTTTGAATGAAATCTTACATTTTTTAAGTAACGTTTTCTGGAAGCAAGACAAACATTTAATAGTTTTATTAAATGAGTGAAACATATTTACTAAGGATAAAAAATATATTTATTCAATGCAAGCATCTCAGGTAACATTTAAATATTTATATTAACAAATAGAGTTCTTTCCAGTTTTTATTTTATTAAATATGCTGCATATTTGGCTTTCCATACCAGCTCCAGTCGCATTACATTTTAACTTGTGTGATTTTTACTTTTTTGACACGTTTTAATTGGACCACAAAATGTTCCGGTCAAAACCTTTCTTAAGCAGTTAAGGTTGTACATTAGGATTGTCTATTTATTCACCTCCACCCAATGGCGTAACGACACAACAATAGGCCCGTAAGCAACATAATCTGCGTAGGCCCCATGTGAAGAACAAGAAGTGATAAAGGTTCAGGATACGGCGACGGTTCCATAAATCGGCAAAGAGGATACAATTACACAATTCTCAGTAGTATATGATCACACATCACACACGGAAAAATAGTGACTGGACACCTTGAAAGGAACCATTGTTGACAGCGCACCACCACATGTTAAAGACATCCCAAGTTCCAAAAACTCCTTTTCAGTGAGATGCTTATGATATCACCATCATGCTGAAATCTGGCATGTGTTGCGGTATAACTACGGTCCAGTGCAGTCAGTCACTTCAGTATCACGTGGGTTTAAAAGGAATTTTTTGCACCTTTACATCTGCAAAGAGACGTCCTAGTCTATATTTGCATAGGGGGCCTACCAGGTGTCAGTGATGGGGCCCCTAAGAGGTTGTAGGCCCGTAAGCATCTGCTGTTTCTATTTGCCGATATTTACTCCATTGCCTCCACAGCAGCATTGTTGCAGTGGCAGAGGTGTCATGTAGTCAGGTCAGTCAAATTCAAAACTTCTCAACCTCTTAACAATACCCATTGGTCCGTTGATAAATATAACTTAATCTAGCAAAGATAGGGAACAAAACCTTCACAGAAACTGCTGTGTTGTTTGATCCATCAGAGCGCTTACAAGCTATGACTGCCTTCTCAGGCTTTTGAAGGTGAGTGATCTAAAGTTCTGTTCAATGTAAAGCTGTTCCTGCGGCTTGTTGCGGCTTCTTCAGTTGAGAGCTGCTGTACCCTTCATGTTAAAGTGATGGAGCTGCTGCCTGACTGTGTACAGAGGGGAAGGTTCTGGTTGTGTATTTTCCTGTCTCCACCTGCAGTGCAGCCAACCTTATCTATAGCAGTATTGGGTACCTCCCAATACTGTAGTGGATAATCAAAAGAAAGTAATAATAGGAAAAGATTTTATGAAACTTAAGAATAAAGCTCCAATTTCCTTGCAAACATCTTTAAAAAAAATAATATTTGTGGCAAAAGATGTAGGGGCTGATTCAGGGCCTTCCCACTACCCTGGGCCAAACTGTCCCAGGTTGTCCCCGGAAGACTTTTGGTCTTTTGGCAGATGTCTCCATCCTCGATTCAGACTCATTCGCCGCTGCCATTTTTGAGTCACGCACAAAACCAGAACCAACAGTAACAGAAGCTTGTGACAGGAGAGGAAAAGGGAGCCAATTTGCAAACGGCGTTAGCACAGCAAAACAAGTGCTGGTAATTACCTGAACTCAGATGAGCCGATTGCTCGTACCAAAACAAACAGGCCATAAACAGGGTGAGAAAAAATTTGTAATCAACGACAAAAATATTCGCCACTAATAAGATCCGAAATACAATTGGCTGAAATGAGTTTCCCCCATAAGGTGGCTTGGCCCTCCCTTAGTGAAAGGGCAAGGAGTTTGGCCATCCAAGAGAGGCTAAGAGTAGAGCTGCTTCTTCTTCACACCGAGACGAGTCAGCTGAGGTGGCTCTGACATCTTTTTCAGATTCCCACTGGACGCCTCCCTCAGGAAGGGTTCGAAGCCCGTCCCACTAGGAGGAAGACCAGGGAACGACCCAGGAATATGTTTCTCAGGCGGACCCTGAAAACATCCACTAGCAGAGTTGGAGGAGGTGTCTTGGGTGAGGAAAGTCTGGGAGTCTCTACTGAGACTGCTGCCCTTGCAACCCACTTCAGGATAATTGGTAGACAATGAGTTCCAAACTCTAAAGATTTTCACAACTCCCTGAACTGTTCGCTGTGCTCCCCGATCTTTATGATACATTTTCTTAATTTCTCTAACAAACCTCTCAGCTTAACTATAACATCTGAATGTGTACTCAGGATAAATATCTCCAAGTTAACTAAATGTACTATTTAGATCAGGGCCCTTTGTCTGTCACGTTTTAGGTGTGTCTCTACTCAAGAACACCCGATTCAAATGATTGCATTACCTCCTCAGCCATCAGATGCTTCAAAAGCCTGGTAATCACATTTTAATTCAGGCCAGGCATGTGGACTTAGAGAACCACCTAAAACATGCAGAACAGTAGGCCTGGAGGATCAGCGTTAAGAAACCATGATTCAGACACATCTAACAAGTAACAAACTGGATTAGGGGTGTCAGAATTAAGCGAACTTAATACATATGAATTTTCATTAGTGTTAACTTTACATTTGATATACTAATCACAATACTTTTTTTTTTACAATACAGATACTTAACATAAAGACCCATTAAAATTATTTATTTCTTTCTTGTTTTTGAGTATTTATTCACAAGAAACAAATAAGCTCAAGATATGACTGCTTGATTGCACAAGTTTAGTTCATTGTCAGTTGTGGTGTAATGTGCAGCAATGCTTCCTGAATGTGGGTTTCAGGCAAACTGATACACGTCAGTGCACCTTTTTAACTTCCTGCTTTCTTTTAATTTCAACTTATTTTTTTTTTTTTCAAATAGTTTGTTACGTTTATTCAAACCTTTCTTGAAGCAAGGCTCAGATATTTGATATAAATGTAAGGTCTGATGAATCATTCTTAACACTGTTTAAGAAACATGTTGGCTTTACAGTCAAAGCATTAGCTATTGCTAATATAATTTTTTTTCTATAATAATCATATTGTTACAGGTGAAAGGCACAAATATTTAAGCATAAATGATCCAAAGGGGATATGGTTGACCTGAGTGTGATTAGTGATGATAGATGCAAGGCCACGCAAATTAAATTTTGTTGTTTCTGCTCTGTTTGCTGCTTTATCTGAATACATCCAGCATCAGCATGTTAAGGACGGATTAGCCTGTATTGGTTAGGTCTAGCCTTCCTCCAGCTGTCACTGTCATGTTCTGTCCTGGCTGTCTGCTGCTCTTGGCAATCAAAATTATTGGCTGCATCTGCGCTCCTCTCCCTGCAGCTGCAGTAAATCTCATTCGCTACAACTGCTGTTGTGCACTGAGCTTCCTCAGGCAATGAGAGTAAATGTCCAGCAGTCTTTACCTGCTCCTAATTAAGAAACAGATTCCCCCATCTTGGCGTGCCCACGCCAGACTCCTCATTCACTATCTGACCACTGAACCTAGACCAGTTATCACCACAGTCTTTGCATAGCCCATGGATCTGTCTGCTAGTCTATTGCCTGGCATATAGTTCCATTACAGACTTCATCCTGCCTTTCCCCCCCTTTGTGTCAAGTTGCCAGTACTGATCATTGCCCTTTTCCACATTACTTCAGCAGAAGCCGTATTTCTTGAATACCCAGGTGAAGGCTAAACACTGGTACACTGTCAGTACACTGGTCTTCACCACCTATTAGTAAAAAGGACCCATTGGCAGTTGATATAGCCACACAGACTTGACAGATCCAAGCCTGTAGTAATAGTCTGCTGGGAACTATTGGCAAAACACTAATAACGAACAAATCAAACTTACATCTCCGGGAGAGATTTTCCAAGATTCCTGGAGAGGCTATAGCACATAATGTCAAAGTGGGATATGTTCTCTTTGCTAATGGGGTTGCCTTTAGATGTGTCCATAAGTTTTGCAGAGCCTAATTCAGCTCTAATTAATAAAATCTGGTGTTGGAAATTGGCAGTGGACTTCCGAGGCAACTAATTGATACCCAAAGATCAGGCATGCCATTGCTTGGAGGCTTTGGAAGATTTTTTTTTGAGGCTATGGAAAAAAAACTATCTTTGCAGGGTATGACCAACAGGTGCTACTCCACAGGCGTCTTTTTTAAAATCTCCTAATCAGTAGCAATTTTTAAGGAGTTAGAACCAGTAGGGAAGTGTTACACCATTATCTCTTGCAGCATGATAGCCTGAATGTGTTCTCTTACTCATTTCCTAGCCTCTTAGTCACCATCCATGCGTTTCTTACGCAGATGTCCTTGCTGAGATACTCCTCTGCTCCCTTACCTCCACCTCACCTGCCTGCCTTATCCCCAGTCACTATCTGGTTCTACCTTCTGTCAGTAAACAACACCCTAAAAGAGTTAGTTCGGACAGACATGTTCTTTGCCAACCTCAGTCTAAGTGGGTAACTACCTTGAACTTAACAAATCATCCTTACCTGTAAGTCAAAATCACTTCTACTCAGTCTGGTTGGATCAGCCCTTTACCTTCCGTTTACTATACTTAACTCTCAATCCACGGAGCTACCCTTGCATTTGCAGACCCTTGCACACTTTATCTGCTTATCTGCATCTGTTGATGTTGCCTTGGTTGAAGTCATTACTATTAGCATCATGACAAGCATTGTTTAAAGTTGGGAGCTGCTGCTTGAAGACCCTAATTACAGGGGGAAGGGGCCATGTGAGGAAGATAAGGTGGCTTGCAAATTGTGGGATTCCCTACAGTTCCTTAGTGCCAGGGAGGAACTTCATGAAATCTCTATGCTCACTGCTAAAAATATCTAGAAAAAACACATTAAATGCATTTACCCTTAATTTAAGAAGGTAAATAAGATTACTTGCCAATAGAATTTGTATTTTTACTCTTAATGATTAGATACTATGCACTTGAAAAAAGACAATGCATTTTTTCCCCTAATTTTTAATATGTTTTCTTGTTTCATTGGCGAAGTGTCTTACTTCCTTCCTCAATTCAAGAAAAAATACACTTATTTTAAGAAAAAATGACTTATTTAGATTTCTATTTTTTGTAGTGTAAGTAACATATTTAATGGAGGCATACAGGCTATTTTTTCTATCCCCTTCCTTACCGCCATCACTATTTAGACAGTACTTACCAACTTTGGCCAAAGACATCTTACCTATTAGACAATTTCGAATAGAGATTTGGTCTCTTGGCTTCCCAGGTAACACCTCTCCTCCCAAAGAAGAGCTGGAGGATAAGTGCAAGAGGGCAGCCTAGGTGTCTCTGTGTAGGCTAATCGGAAGACAGTGAATGCACATGCAAGCCCTTCTAGCTGGACCTTCCACTTTAGGCTGATGGCCATGTTTCTGTAGAGTTGCTGTTGTCATACTCCTCCCGTTTTCTGATGAACCATTGATTAACGCTCCTTGACATGTTCAAGCTTAGGATGGTATTTTTATACAAAACTTTGCTGTAAACTTCTTCAGAACCTTTTATCTTATCTACTGGGAGATGAAGTTTGAAGTCGGTAATTTCAACAGTTCTGCCACCAGATGGTATGTAAATACAGCATTCTTCTTTAAAATAACAGGATAACAAATCTTTTGAATGGTGTAGCCTTGGCCTCCTCTGACAGTTTAAATTTGATCAAATTTTTTAAATACCAAAATATACTTTTCATAACAAAAGGAGAAAAAATTATTTAAAGCAGTTTTATTGATGACATTAAATGAATGAAAATCCATCTATTGCAGTCATCGTAGAAGGCTTTCGATCTTTTTGGGAAAGTTTTTTTGTTTTCATCAACAGAATTCATGTTGTAGCAGGAACTTGAATGAATAACCTATTGATGGCAGTAAGAAACAAACTAAATATCTGGAAAAAAATGAATCATTAATAATTGCCCTGTTAAATGTTGAGGTATAATGTGTAAAACACACTTAGATGAATGGGCAGAGTACAATCATTCATACATAAAATATATACATGGGCACATTAGCACACACACAGTTTTTTCTATTGCACAGCATGATAAAACTGGTAACAGAGGACAGTTTAGTAAACGAAAAGATAAAGATGATGCTTCAGACTTTGAATGAGAAAGGCAAGACATTAGAGATGGAAGCCAAAAATACATTTTTTTTTTTCCCAGAGTGACTGGCCTTTATGCTTTTAGGGCCTACAGGCCCCACCGCATCCGGAGTGAGTCTGTATTCACAAAAAAGAGAGTATACTGTCCTTCTGAATATGACATTTACGGGACAGAAGTCAAACAAGAATGGCAACAAATACAAATATAAGGTCATACTGGCAACCTAAAAAGCACTTAAATGTAGTCCACAGAGATGTGGGGAGATGTTGCCTGTTCTTTTGAAGAATATGCAAATTATTACTGTTATTCCAATAATCAAGAAACCAACATCCCAAAAACATATGTCCATCGAGATGACCAAAAAGGCCAAAAAAATAAGTGTTCAAGAAAGAAAAGTGCATTTTTTTAAATACCCGAAAACATTAAAAACACTCTTATAATAAACATCTGAAATAGTTCTTTTTTTTATCTATAGTGCAACAACAGACAGGATCAAATGAAGAATATTATTAACCTGCAGGCAATCAAAGCTCTTTAAACATCTAATAGCCATTTTTTTTTGTTTTGTTTTTTTGCCACAGTAGCAGTACAGTTAAAAAGGCAACTCAATGATTGATGCATGAACACAAACATGCCAACATTATACTGTACACAGCGCTCTTTTTATATAGAAATAAATAGCTGAATTATCATCTTCTTAAATAATTTCCATTTCTATATGAATCTGATGCACATTTAATATAAAGTATCTAGTACACAACTGCAATTTCACACTACTGTTAGACATAATATAATTCTCTATGCGTTATCCTTCATTAGACTCTAAATGAAGACTTGTAAACTTCAGCTTTTCCACTCTGACTCATCAACTTGTTATAACAACATCAAATGTTGGTCTTTTTTTTTTTTTTTTACTTTTTCTTTTTTAAAATCTTCAAACATTATGTACAGGGTAGCTGATGACCTACGCAGGATTGTCAGAAACTCAAAATCAACAAGTGCTTTCTGTTAGTTTTATTCTAAACAGTGAAGTTTCTCCCTTTCATCACGAACCTTCATCCTTCAGGGAAGTTATCAATCAATCAATCCGGATGGGATGAAAATAGGGAGACCGTGAAGTCACAGCTTAAAGAACATTTCCAACAGGATGACGAGACACATAATCCAACATGATCACGGTGTGCAAGTTAAGCATAGGGTTCCCACATATTTGTTTCAAACTTCCACATTCACTTGATTTCTCTTTTTTGCTCCATTTATCACATGGAAGTACAACAATTTGTATAGCATGTATAGAAAATGTTCTGTAGTGTTTTGGATTGAGTATTAGTTCTAAAACACTTAAACCCATTTCAACATCTAAACCAGAGTCACACATAACAGGCATAAAACTGTAAGGAAGCAGACATTTTAGTGAGTTTCCATTTAGTTCCTTAAAAAAATCTTACCACTGTGTTTTGTTTTTGCCATGATCTCAAGGTAACAAGTTTACATAGTTCTCATTAGTTTAATTATTCAAATCAAATATAAAGAGATCAAGCTTTTACTGTTTTCATGAAGGTTTCATGGCTAACTTTGTGGGGACATTTAGATCAGGCTTTTCTCTCATAACAGATTTGATAGATTAAGACTAATTCTCTTGACTGCTTTGCCAAATAAAGAGATAACACCCCAAACTTGCTCGTACATTTTACAATTATAATGGCTCATTATCTTGAAATAAAATGATTTTGTTAGCTATAATCTAAATATTTAGGCTATCATAAAAAACAAGATCTCAATCTTAATTTATTTCGAGAGCTAATTTCTTATCTCACTATCCCAAGATAGCAGGATTTTAGCTCATTTTTTTTTTTTTTTATTAAAATGAACTAATCTTGTCATAAGAGGATCAGATCTTGGGCTTTTGTTTAGATGATAATATCAGCGTTTTACACGCTTAAGATCTTGGTCTAATTTTCTCATTATAAAGCTGTATAATAAATAAATCTTAAGATAGCATAAGGTTCCATGGCAAGCTTCGGTTTTCTTGTCCCGTTATCTAAAGATAATGTCATTTCAAGACAAGTTTTTTGTCTCAAAAAGTCAGCAATGATACATCAAACAATATTTTATCTTATTTTAGGACAATATCCCTGATTGGATTGTGCTTAAGGTTCGGCAGTTGTGGAGACAGTTTCATCAATATTACTATCTAGAGATACGTCTTTGGGCTAATTTGGATATTACTTTGTGGCAAGACTTTGAAGCTCAAAGGTTTGGAACAATGAGCTACTATGCTTATTTGAACCAATTAAAGGTATAGTGGAGGATTTTCGTGAATTTTTGAGAAGACCCATCCTCTCCACTTAAAAAAAAACAAAAAAAAACAAACATGCACAACCATGTACCCGCTCCCGAGGGAACGTCTATTAAATGCATAGGAGAGTGCATGTTTCTGTTTGCATCGCTTATACAAGCTTAATGTGTACGAACATCCACCCTAACCCATAAATCCCTCAGTCACTATATAGAGCGGGGACTATATAGTAGACTTTATATATAGGAGACTTTAGATTTATACGAGCACAGTGAACTTACTTTACCGTTCGGATAGATGATCACTGCTTTTTGCTCCCCGTGGGTACAATACAAGTTTACTCTCCCCATTTTCACTCCACCGGTAAGTAAAAATGGGGATGAGCACAAAGGATGGGCTTACATAAACATATCAGAATTATTGACATTTAGGGGGACCAATTATTTTGATTATCCACCTGGAAAAAGAACATCCTCTACTATACCTTTAAGTCTAAAAAAGTCCTAGCTTGATCTCTTCTTTCAAAAAGTTATGCCTCAATGTGGAGACCATGAAAATGAAACAGTCATTTTGAATGTTTTTCTTTTATACTTCTTTCATTTCCATTTTTTAAATTAATTATGATAAAGCAAATATTTTTACACATTTGGAGCCTTTTTTCCCCATACAATTCAAGACTGTCAGCTGCAAATTCTATACTTGTGAGGACTGTGTAGGAACCCTCTAAGCAACATGCTGCAAAAAAAAAGGAAGGACTGCCATATTCTGCCTTTAGACTGATGTCAGCATAGTCCTATCAGATTTTGTGCATTTTTAGTCAAGGTGAATAATGAAATATTGCACTTCACTAAAGTTAGAGAATGAAAACTCTGTGCACCAAAATACAAACCATTTTTGGTCCAAAGTAGGGGGTTACATTCTGTCAAAAGAAAAAAAAAAAAAAACTGAATCCTTTTTTAAGGCCTGGTAAACACATCAAGAAACTTCCAGATCAAGACAAAGCCATCAGACCAGTAGGGTTATGTTTCCACCAAAGCAGAGTGGAACTAGAACCAGAGGATGAACAGAACAGTGTGTCTTCCCCTCAAAGGGTACTGCTAATCTCATTTATATTTCTGCAATACACATTTCCTAATTTAAAGACCTGATCCCTTAGATCATAATCTGAAGCTAAAGACAAGCCCCAGATCTCCTCAGGTTGAGGAGATCTCTACACCACTGGGTGGAAGTAAACTTTAAAAGAGGGTTGAAGCAGGTCAGATAATGAACCCAACTAAACAGAATAGCCCCTGTGATGCAAATGGCACTGTTCAGTATGAAAACAAACACTTCAACACCTGTACACACCTGGGTAATTTGTTTTATAGCAAACACAACACTTTATATTCAGTTTGAGCTACTTCTGCTTGTAGCAAATTCAGGCCTTTTGGTAGTCACTTGCCTCTTTCCTCTTCATTTTCTATTTGGCACACCGCAGAGAGGGAAACACTCACTGGAATATAGATGAAGGTCGCAACAAATGGCACCAGCGACTTAGGATACTCCATCCCATTCTCCAGTGAAAACAGGTCCATTTGTGACAACAGAGATCAACAAGTCTGAATCCAAATTGGTTGAAGTGGATTTGCTAAAAGAAGGAAGTAGAGGGCAATACTGCCGGCAAAATCTGACGGTACCATGGTAAATGTGTGTTACAGGGCAGGGCCCCCCTCACAGTGCCAGGAAGTAGTAAGTGCTCAAAAATGTGGATTTTGCTAGTTTTTTGGGGTTGGGGCAGAGTGGGAAAAGCATTTGTTTATTTACATCACACCCAAACATAAAGCCCCTGTTATAATGCTCTAAGAAGAAACATATACGTCTGTGGAAAGTGCATATGATCCCTATCTTTCGCCTGCAGTTGGTATTGAAGCAAGTCTGTGTCAAGCATAATGCAGAAGGGTAAATGCAGGCCCCACTACTGACCTGGGTTTGCTGGATGAGAAACTCCACATTTAGAGAGAATGTGCATGAGAGGCGAGTTTAAATAATGTTGGATTTCTTTAAGTTTAAACCGGTTGTTCATCAGAGGCACACCAACATTTAGCCCATTTTTATCCAGTCTGCTGCCGTTTGGTTTCAGATTTGTATTTAGTTTTAATATCCTTTGTCATCCTTGCTCTGTATTCATCTATTTAAACTTTCTTGTTTCTTGTGCCCCAAATGCACTCTACCCCCAGGAGGTGGGCCCAAGCTACCTGTGTTCAGCCGATCAACTCAATCTGTAGTTGCTGCCTTAAGCAACCTGCATAAAGGACGTTAGCAGAGGCTGTCTGCTTTCACATGGAGGATTTTGGAGAAACCTGGTCTCTTCTTCAGAGCCTGAAAAAAAAAAAAAACACAAAAAACAGGAGAGAGACAAAGGAAAGGGGACACCTTTAGGGGACGGCTTCTGTAAACAGGGCAGTGCACTGCCAAAGTTTTTTTTTTCACATTCAAACTTTAACATTAGGATTCTGTATGAAAGATAAAAAAAAACAGACATTACTGTGAAGCAGAAAGCCAAAACAAATGTTTTTAACTATTTTTTTAATCTAAAAAATATTAAAATTTAGATGTGTAGTTGTTTGTCTAAAGTAATTCCTTTTTAGTCTCACTAAGCAGAGACCAGAAGAGGCTATTCTTCTTACATAAGTACAAATTCAAACTCCCAGGTTTGTGCAATACACATCTAATGGTTTTCCTGCCAACAGATTCTCCTACCCTCACAATGGATCTCTATGGCTCTTCTACAGTTGCTAAGCACTTAAGGCTCCCCTTGCCCAGTCTGTCAGTTTCAATGGATGGTGGCGTCTTGGAAGGTATGCAGTTGCATCATTCTCTTCCCATTTCTGTATGATATTCAAAGGTTATTGGAGTAAAGGAGGCTAAGAACAAATGTCACACTTGTCAGCCTTTTTTTATAGCATTTATTGAAAATCATCTACATTCCGTCGTCTAACTATTATTCCCTACTTTGTATTTTTGTATCCCATAAAATCGAGGATAATTTAAGCTGAGGTCTGTGGTTGTAATACAATGAGATGTGGAAAAGTTCAGGCAGTAGGAATCATTTTTTTGAGGCCAATTTACCCGGCACACGTATTATTAGTGGTTAGTATGTTTAAAGCATGATTTGGAGAAGTCATTCCCCTGACTTCATCATAACACACGTCAGTCTGACCCATCAAAACAACATGTCCAATCATGTGGCATGAAATCAGCTCAAACATTCCGTCCTACTCATCCCAAACCAAGAAGTTTCAGGATTGAGTCAGGACTTAAATTAGATGCTTTTTTTAACTTTAACTCAAAATAATCCATTTATTATGTCAAGAACTATTCTCTGTTTTATATATATATATAATATATATATGCTCAGTTAGCAGCAGCTTTGGGGGAACCTGAATCCCTGTGAGACCCAGAGAGACTGTTTACCTGCAGCTTGTTCACCATTTCATCAAACAGCTTTCTGGCTTCTGGGCTGTTGGGGTCCTCAAAGTAGTCGTCTATACCAATCTGCACAACGATGGATTTAAGGTTGCGGCAAACACCTGCGTCGTTGGAAGGAGAATTTTCAAAGAGGAAATGTATCTGATTATTTTGTTTGTTAGTGAGAATTGATCAATTGTGTAACGACATAAATTACCACATGGTCCAGAAATGGACACCAGATTACAATATGAATCAGCCCCACCCCACAAAATAAAAATAAAATGATTGTACACTCACTGTTAAAGTGAAGCAAGGCTTTAGGTGTGACTGGTGTAGATGAAAGAACCAGCATCTCCAGACCCTTGAGACCCTCTCTGCAAACCTCTGCTGCCACCTCCTGGTTGATTTCGCTGACATGGTCCAACTCCAATACCTGGAGACGCATGCAGTTCCTCGCTGAACCGATGGGAAGGAAAGAAGAACAGCCGAGATTTATGAAAAGTGTGAGGGAAGAACAGGTTGGCCACTTCAGAACAGCAAATGAATCCAGTTGGGTTTTATTGTCCATATTTTCCAGAAATCATAACACAAACCTATGGTTGCTCTGTGACTCAACAGCTACTTCACAACCTTTTTATTCATTTTTTTTAGGTTAACCTTCTGTCATGATTCTGCCCTTTTTGGTTCTGTTTAAGTTTTCTTTTTGACTTTTCAGTTATACTTTGATTCGTGTCTTTCTGTGTTTACTATTGTATCAGTTTCATTTCTATTCTAGTTGTTTTTGGTTGTGGAATAATCTGTCCTTGGATGTCAGACAAGCCTCCTCTCTTTCAGAGTTTAAGGCCTTCTTAAAACATTGCTGTTTGCTGAGGCATTTTCTTCATACTGAGAGCATGATCTTATTTTTATTTATGTATTTTATTTTTATCTTCTACTTCAATTACGTTTGATTTATTTCAATGAACTTTAATTTGAACTATTTTAACAATTGTTATGCTTGTCTACTTTAATTTTACTGTTGTATTCAATTGTATGTACAGCACTTAGACGACCTTCGTTATTTTAGAAGTTCTTTATAAATAAAGGGGTATAGCATTGTATATTTCTATAATAAAAATTTCAAACTTCTCTAGACATTTCTTAGACCAAAGTTGTGAAGTACACAACCAAATGTTTTCCTGTCAACAGATGCTCCCATGCTTTTAATGGCATCAGGTAAAGTAACCCAAAAAAAGCAGCAACAAAAATGCAGTAATTTGGCTGTATGTGCAATATGTACCCAGTGAGGCCAGTCCCTGAATCCCACATCCAGCTCCACCCACACCTAGAGCACGGAGATGTGGCCAGCATCTTCCAATGGTCTGCAGACATCGGTTACTGAAACGTGCAGGTTGTTGACTGAAAGCAACAAAACACTAATGAAAAGTTGTTCATTACACTAGTTTTGCTCTTAATATGACATATTGTTACTCATTGTTACATTACTTTACCATGGATGTAGTGGCGCCACCTGCAGTGAAATAATGTCCCTACAGCCAGCGCCGAGGGCCCAGATGACCTCCTGGCCAACCGGGTCTGTGGCGCTCCTTGGAACCATGTAAAAATACACAATTTAAAGTTATGGCCATCGTTCGTCCTTCTACCTATCCACAAAATGTATGTTTTAACGCAGTGATAAACATCTTAACCATATATCAAATAGTATAACTAGAGGCACAATAAAATAAAATAAAATAAAAATCAATGTGTCAAGCATAATGAGCCTTAAGTCATGCGGTGTCTTAAAGCATTTACTTATCTTTGCTGATCACAGCTTACAGCTAATGAGAACCCTAAATTCAGTTTATCAGATGAATATAGTATTACATAGGACCAATGCAAGAAAAATCTAAATTTAGAAATGTATTTTTTTAGTAAACAAAATCAAAGGGAAGGCTGCTTATTCAGCAGCTGTCCAAGGGTTTGTTTCATGAAGCAGGTTTACTAAAAACTCAGTTTTCTAAACCTGAAATGAAAGTTTCTGTTTCACAAAGAGAGTTTACTCAACCTCTTTTTTCTGTTACCATAGTAACAGTGATTTATTAGAATGTGGAATACATTTAGATAACAAAAGAGCAGTGTCACATAAAACATAAAAATCTAATTGTACATAAGCCTGATTTAAAATGAAAAGGATAAAGTAAAATAGATTAAGTTTGTGGTCCGCCTGCGGGCGTTTCACCTGTAGGTTACGGCCTGGAGGGCGCGGCAGTAGCAGCTGGCCAACCATAGGGAGCGATCAGTCAGCAGGTTGGGACAGTGTGAAATCTTTAGTATCAGCAGGTTACTTCCTGTGGCCTTTAACAACGCCTCCAAACCTTCCTCGAGACAGCCACTTTTACAAAAATATACGAGAAGGTCAGAAGAAGAAAAAATGCCAGACACAGAAATAAAGGTCATTTTTAATCATACTTCACTTCTAACAACAACATCCTAGCAGCTCTGCGGCTGCTGCTTTTTACAGTAATCATCAGGCATATTCAGAGCAAAACATTACAGACTGAAATTTATGTCCCTCACACAAACAACACCCCGCTTGACTCAATGTAGCTGGTTTCCTTCCGGTAAATAAAAACTAATATTTGACACACTGGGGATAATGAACTGCATTGAAACGTCAGTATTCATCAATTGTCATCAGTCGCTGTTCAGAAAAATCGCTCAGCCCAGCAGTTATGCAAACAATGGGGTTAATCAAGTCACGGCAACACACAGGGCAGAAATAAATACCTAAGAGGAGGTAAACCTTTAATCTACGAAAGAAACAGCAAATACAGCTGTGTCTCACCGTGTGCTTTTAAGGTAGTCCTCCTTGGATTCCTTCTTGCCTCGCTGCCTTGGTTTAAGGTTTTGCAGAATGAGAGAGTGCGTCTGAGTGCACCACTGAGACAATGTGGTCAGAAACTAGAAAACAACAATTTACAACAATTAAACTCACTGTTCCACAAGCCTCTGCTTTAAATGAAGCATAACGAATGAACGTCGACTCTGCACCTTGGAAGAAATACGGGCATTTTCCAGCAGCACTCTGGTCCACACAGCTGGGTGACGAGCCACAAACCTCCAGTTGCGGCAGACCTCGGCAGTTCTCAGGAGGGTTTTCGTGTCCAGGTAGGTGAAGATGCAGAAAAGGGCTGCGCGCATCTTCAGGATCTCCGGACTGATCACCTCGTTGGATTTTGAAGGGCTCTTTTCATGACGGCATGGCTTGCTGTAGACCACTTCAGACCGACCTGCAGCAACAACAGCCTGTCAGACCTTTAATATTTACTTACGGAGCCCTGAAAAATAATCTAGTCACATAACAACCCTAGGCTAAAGTGTATTGCATCTTGATTTAGGCCAAGATTAAGCAGTACATAATTTGTGCAGTGGAAGAAAAATGAAACACAATTCTTCAAAGTTTTTTTCAAATGAAGCTCCAAAAAGTTTGTTGTGTGAATCTATACAGCTCTAAACAAAATTGTGCTTAATTTTTTCTTCCACTTCACAGGTAAAATGTACCCAAAAGCACTGAGGACATAGGTCACATCCCAAGCTGGGAGCATCCCACTAAGCATTGTTCAGTCAATCATCCGATGATTAAAAAGTAATACAATAAATGCTAACCTACCAGGGCCGGCTAAATGCGGGGGCAAGAGAGGGCAGCACCTCCTCAAATAAATGCCTTGCCCGCTCAACTCAAACTTGCTAAAAGTTGAGGAACATCACTCAGGTTCTGCGGCGCACCATGCTGGGATGACTGATTTTGTCCTGGCTGTTTGCAGTCAGTACAGACCAAACTGCTACCCCTCCCCTTCTAATAAACAACCAATCAGCAATCAGTATGCAAATGAGCCAAAAACACAAACAAAAAAACTTCTGCTTTTCTATACCATTTATCTTGATCTTGTTTAAGAAAAAAAAAATCTTTGAGAATATATTTGACCTTTTGATTATTGTTATTAGGCTCAATTCAGTTTAAGATGCATAATGATCATCTATTAAGATTAAGAATATATTTGTTTTATGATTATTATTTTCTATTTCCCCCAAGGAAAGATTGCCACTAAATGTGGTCAGGGGGTTTCCCCTGACCCAGTAACCTTAAGAAATGTAATAAGAGCTTTTCTTCAGGGATCTGTTTTTGTGGAGTTGGACAAAACTTATTTCATTTCTCTTATTAACATGAATAGTTCATGTAACAACTAAAAGAGATCATGGTTAAAACGGAGCAGAAAGAACAAGAAATGTAAATCTGTACACTATTCACATGAAAAGAAAATGAACTTCTTAGCTCAAAAGACATTTACATACAAAATTCAAAGACATAAACAAAATAAAAAATAAAAAGTACACCACAGAAAATAGTGTATTCAATGGCCAATATGCCTAGAACCGACCCTGAAACCTACCAGCCTAATTCATCAGCCTTGCACTAATCACTGCACATTGGTTTTGGTTAACCAACACAAACATTCGGTGTGATTTAGTGGAGGACGGTGATGAAAAAGGCTGATATGTCTTTTCTTACTGGGCATGTAAACATCTGCTTTCAACAGTTTCGTCTCCAATGTTGCCTCAAAACTAGTTTAGGATCACTGTCAATCTTTAGCAATAGGGTCATTTCGATTTTCGAAGGTAAAGTTCTGTGAAGTTATAGCAGTCAGTATCGGTCATTTAACATTAATTATGATGCTGGTTTATGGAAAAAAAAGAGGTTCTCACTAGAGAATCCAGCTAAAGGTGAGTGGAACAGTGCTTAAAGTATTTCTGGCATTTCAAACCAAAAGAGGATTGTTATTCACATAGACAGGTTCTGTCCCTCTTTAGACTGAGCTCTGACGTTTACAGTAGTTCCTCTGAAAGTGTTTGTTTTTAAATACATAAGTCTAATACAAAACCAATAGGTAAACTGTGTGCTTACCCATTGATGAGACTTAAAATCCTGGGAATCATGTAGTGGAAGCTTATATCTTGTCACATGGTGGTGCTAGTGTCCAACCAAAGAGCCACAATTTAGATTACATAATTAGTTTGCTTTATTTCATACCACTTTTTTCCAATTATTGCTGTTGTTATGGTGTATCCAATCCCAGCCTGCCTTAACTCTACCAATACATGTCTCTTCCATGACTCACTTCATCTTTGGCCTTGGATTGCATCTGTGTGAAACCATCAGGGCTGTGAACCAGTACATACTATTTGACTCTTTCTCTCGGTCACACACGCACACCTCCTACACTCAAGACTGCCCGACCAACTATAAAAAAACATGCCTGTGTGCTTGTAGATACATACCAACAGCTCTGGCAAAGACTCTCCTAATAAGGAGAACTGCGTCAGAGCAGAGGGGTGCCAGTAACATGTAACATGGGACAAAAAAAACTACTTTACAGCTACGGAGAAGGACAAATTTGTACATGTGAATTTGTCA
Source organism: Cyprinodon variegatus (assembly GCF_000732505.1). Classification (NCBI taxonomy): domain Eukaryota; kingdom Metazoa; phylum Chordata; class Actinopteri; order Cyprinodontiformes; family Cyprinodontidae; genus Cyprinodon; species Cyprinodon variegatus. The sequence continues at coordinate 627,296 of NW_015150779.1, forward strand.
CTAAGCCATGGCCCAGATTCTTCTAGTTCCAGTCTGCCACGGTCCACCTGATAAGTCCACAGCAGATGGGAAAGGCAGAGTGCAGCAGCAGGGTTTGTAAGGATGTTGGCACGACATGATGCTAACAGAGAAATGCACAATCTGTTGTGCAGCAATAAGTGGTTATCTAGTATGTAGCAAAATCTTCATAGAAACATAGGAACAGCCCAGGAATTTTCTTGTATTCTTGCAACTAAGACTACTTAAACTGAAAATCTAAACAGTTCCTTTGGACGTAATTTGACAAAATCAATCTCAGCATAAATCCAGCCGCTTCGCGAAGATCTGAATAGGTTGTGAAAACACAGGAGCACAGCGCTCAGGTCTGTGGTTTTAATTTTTGGAGATGTTTAAATCAGGGTAAGGTTATAACAGTTTCCAAGCTTTTAATACCTGACTAAGTAGAATTTGAATCATCATCTAAAAAAAAAACAATTAGCTGAGAACCTACCAAGATATGGCCATCCACCTAAATTCATCGAGCAAAGACAGTGGGAGAAAAAGCAGCTGTTGAAAGAAAGTCATAGCTGTCTGCAGTTTGCCAAAAAGTAATCTAGGGAACAACATATGAAGAACAACGAGACCTGCAGCAAGTGGCAGCATCATGCTGTGGGGTTGCTGTTTTTTCAGTAGGGACAGTTTAGTGGGAAATGTCATGCATGGTTATACATTCTCTTTCATAGCAAAATAATGAGTATGTTGAAGTTTAGTGATCTTGTATTTTTGTGTGAAGGAGTGTAATTGTTTCAGGACGCTGCAAACTGTATCTTTTTGCAGTTAAGATATGTGGTGTTGGTGTATTGCCTTGTCCCTGATTGGAGAAGCTTTGTTTAACCTCCCCATATCTGCTTCTCTTCTATGTTCTGCTTTGTGCTGCAAGAACCATGGAGGGTGCGATAGCTTTCTGTTCCGAGTACACTCACTGACTTTGTGTTCCTGAAGCTGTTTTCTTTTAAAATAAACTTACAAAGACGGAATTATCTCTTACTTTATTGAAAAAGTGTCTTACTTATAACTGAGATTTCCGTAAAGATAATGGGATTATGGTGGTTTAAGGTAGAAGAGTTATCTTGCTGTCTTTAAGCTTTGGGTCTGACTCCAGCTCTCACCCTTGCACAGTGTTAATGTGCCCTTTACCCAAACACCTATGTTCAAATGTCCTATTGATCTGTTCATCATCTCCTGATTACTGTTAGTTAAACATGGTTCTAATCTCCAGAGCTTTGAGTGGTCTGCATGTTTAGAATAATTTTCTCTGAAAGTTCAGTCAATTTACAATCAAAACTGACTTAAAAAATATAGCAAGAACTACAGGGGAATGATTTTAGAGTTAAACATTCCAGGTCCAGAAAGTAAAAATCCTGCCTAGTTCCCCTTCATCATTCACTTTACCAGGCAATCATTTTCTGTCTATGTTTTGAGGCTGGAAGCAAATGGTTATAACAGGATTTGTACTTTCTGAACCTCGATTGTATCCAACCAAACGGTTTCAGATCAAATCAAATCATGTTCATGAGATGGAATGACTCAGTCAGTCTAAATAAGTACTCAGTGGGAAAAAAAAACAAAACATTTCATTAATTGAGATCAAAATATTTTGCAATGAAGGATGGGCAAAAAAAAGTTCTAAAACACCCTAATTCATGTGGACTCATTGAAACAGGAAGTAATGCACTTATTATTTGTAAGAATAAAAGAAAAGCTTGTTTAATCTTTCACCAACTTCACAATGTCTCACTGCTCAGAGATGGTTTAATACGTAAATTAAGGGAAATAAAGATACTTGTATTTATGACTAAATGTAAAATCCAAAGAAAGGGATGCAAATACCTATGTAAGGCTCTCTGTCTACTTTAGGTGCAACTGTTCTGCTTGTTTCTCTGAAAGTTGAATCTGCTTTTAATTACAAACAAAGTTGGAAAACCAGCCCCTTTATTCTGGGATTCAGGACACAAGCATGGGTGGCAGGTGAGAAACAGAATGTAAATCATCCCAGAGCAGCCTTTTACCTGTGTTGGGGCGATACGCTGCCCTGCTGTGGTGAGAATAAGGTACTGCAGACTGCTGAACCTCAGCCACAGCTCTCCTCTCTTGCTCCCACATCTCCACTTCAGACTCTGTAGTCCGGGAACCAACGTCTGAAACGTCCCCCTCCTCGCCTTCAGTGCTGTTCCTGTATGGTCGTCGCTGCCAGTTTTGAATGGCCTGTTTGCGAAGTCCCCAATTTCTAGGTCCACATCCAGGGGAGCGCTCGTAGCCACCCTCGCCCATCTGGCACTGCATGTGATAGTACTGCGTCTCAGGACAATCCTCCATGGGATGCATCTCGATGCTATCACTGCCATAACCTCCAGAACCCTGAGAGACAGTCTTTATCCTTCCTGATGCTCTGCAGAAGAACAACGAGTGGATATTTGAACATCATCATTAGGATTTTCTAGTTTTATTTGACAAGCACATCTGTATCATCTCAAAATCAGAGTTCAACTTAGTCTTAATTGATAACAAAAATCAAGCTTGACTGAAACCATTGTAATTTTGATATAGAAATGAAGATAATCAACACTCTGTTTGCAAAAATCCAGGCAAAGGCCTGGAAAAAAAAAACTGATTTCATCAACCAGGAAATGCAAATCTTATTGCTTTTAATTAAAATTCAGACAGCTGTTCTAATAGAAGTTAAGTGAAAATAATAATAAACATTTATTTATTTATTATTTATGTTTCATTTAAAAATTGTGTATCTGGGATGTTGGATGGGCTCTCAATTGAAACCAACAGGTGGAAATGCACGCCAAAAGAAACAAGCTGAAAAGAGAAAAACATGCATCAAACACATGAATGATGCAAACTCCAAGAGGCAAATCAACACATCCAGCAGAAAAAGGCTACGAAAGAAAAATACTGCAGTTACCGAAAATAAAAGCGGAATATTCAACCAACAAAACCAACCAATCCCACGATGACTGTTCAGCGATAAAAATAAAAAAAATTCTAAAAATTCAAATTCAAGTAAATATTCAAAATGAAATATAAATAAACACCAACTAATGTAGCTCATTATCGAACCCTGTCGGTACTGGAGCTTGTACTGTGAGTAAACAAACAGTACAAGCTAAATGAATTAATCAATAAAGGATACAGAATGTCTTATTTAATCTATATTCTTCAATTAAATGCACCAAATTCTAAAAAATCCTACACGCCTCAAGGTTCATTTTCTAAGAAATTCTCTCATTGGTAAAGTCATACTTATTAAGTCATAAAAACTGCTTCCAAATTTTCATAGTGATGCTTAATAACAGCAAGAGAGGAGAACATGTTGATCCCCAGTGAAGAGCTTTTATTAACCCAAGACAGGAGGCCTAGACATCTACTGGCAACAAAGTGTGTCCGTGTCTGTCAGTGATTCAATGGGCAAGGCCTGACGTCACGACAGGAAATATATTCACTACGACCAGGGGATGACAGTTGGGTTAGTCAGAGTACTACGGCATGGCCATGTGTGTGAAGTTGGTGCCAGAGACCCAGATTTCAAATATGTTCACTGAGTTATTAACAGTATGCAGATGACACTGCAAATTTTTAAACATGGATAAGACATTCAATATCTACCTTTCACTGTCACATCTGCAGTGATTCGACTACAGGGTTGGATTTCCAAAATGGTGCTTATTCTTAAATGATACCAACAAGCAAGAGATTGTGTGATGTTTGGTAACCAACATAAAGGTGTATCATATTCCAATGAGTGGTAAGGGTACGGTGGCCAAGGGGCGCAAATGTTGAGTACATACATAACTCTACAGCACATTCAAAAGGTCCTGTATACTTTAAAATTAGACTAACAAACACAAAAAGGAGACAAACACAAAAAATAAATCACAGGAGGAGAAAAGATGCTGCAAGGCACACAACAACTGCAAGATAAGAAAAGCTGCAATCACAAAAAAAATAAGAATGCAGCAAAGTGGAAGCATGTTGCTAACACGAAACCTGCTGCAAAATACATAAATGAAGCTAAAACACAAAAGACTTGCAAAGGAAAATTCTGCAAGCAGCAAAGATGACTGCAAGTGAGGCAAAGCTGCAAACTAGCAGCACATGGTGGAAATGCTTCAGACCGCTAGGAGGAGATGACCATTAGCTCATATACTGCAAGAATTGAAATCTAAATAAGTCATTTTTCATTGAAATAAGGCGGTAAGTGAAACACCTACCTCCTCAATTCACATTTAAAATAAGAAAAACAAGTGCATTGTCTTATATCAAGTGTATATTATCTAATTATCTTATTTTAAGAGTAAAAATACTCATTCAAATCATCTCATTTACCTACACAAATTAAAGGTAAATATACTTATTTAAGACATTACTACTTATTTCTAGATAATTTTTGCAGTGTAGAAGTGGACTGTTAGTAAAGACATAAGTAGGATCCTAAGCGAGATTAAGAGTTTAAAAAAGCTTCAAAGGAAATCCTACCTTTGCTTTCTTCCTTTCTCTGGAAGGTCTCCCATTTCTGTTTATGCTAAGGGTCTGCTCCAAACATTTTAACTGGTAGTGATGTCTATGTTCTGGTCTATATCAGCTGACAGGTTTCTATCTCTAGTGGTCTGGAGCAGAAAGATTGAGATTTGCACTCATGAATATATGATTCTTATGCATAAATCTGTAATTTGGACTCATAAATTTGTGATTTAATCGTGTTAACTTGTCATTCATACACATACTGATTTTTATTTGTAGATTTGTGAGTTGTATTCACAAATCCCTGAACTTGTATCAATGCAAAGTTGTGTTTTTCTATCTTATATTCCTAAGTTCTAAACTTATGTATTTTCAAAGATGACTATCTGAAGTCATGTGTATGCATGAGTTTACAAGGACCAAACACAAATTCTAAATGCATTGATTTTCATTTACAATATAGAACATTTAGATTGTGCTGTTCAAAAGGTAAGTCAAAAAAATAGACAACTGGAGGAAGAATAAAGGAATATTTTCATATAACATCTTTAAAGATGTTATTTATATACCTTGCATTTTTTATTCCACATTACAGTTTTCCACATTTATTCATGTCCACTGTATGTTTGTCTATTGGTGGTATGCAACACCAAAGAAAATTATTTATAAATGTAAAACAATTCTGTTTTCCGTTTTATTTATAAATGTAAAATAATTCTGTTTTCCGTTTTATTTATAAATGTAAAACAATTCTCTTTTCTGGGATCCTGATTTGAAGCTCATCTTAAACAATGCACAAGAGGGGGCATCATATTTCAAGGTAGGATGGTTTTAATAATCAATTTACCTGGGGCGGCTGGGAAAAAAACTGTCACCTTTCCCCATGATGATTACTATGCATTAGGTAAAGAGAATTATATCTAAGACCAAAGGTGAGAGTCTCTGACCTACCCTGTGCTGGGAGAGGAGTGTCTCTCTGAGACTTGGTACATTCCCCTCGTGCTCCCGGAGAGGCTGGAATTTCTCTGGAAAAAATAAAAATTGAGAACAAACACAAAATAAGTTCTTCTTAAAACAGATGACATCAACTGCTGCAAAGTTTTAAAAAGGTAAAATTTTGCTTTTATTTATGACTATGTTCGCGAAATACAGAAGATCCTGATAAGGACTATGTAAGTAATCCTAAATTGTTTTAAACTACTCAGAAGTTGTCTACATGCAAAACATAAAACAGACATTTCTCCTCAATATTATAGACTTAAATACATCAGCATAAATGTACTGGACACAGCAGCTAAACAAATTTCCACTCAAAGATTAGTTAATATTATACATAACATAGGCGCATACCACAAAAACCATAAGGACATCTTCTAAATGAGATCCAACAACATATAACAAATGTATATAATAATCTGGGAAAGCAAGTTAAATATCGATTTATGCTTGAATTCAACAATACAAAATCAGTAGCAGCAGGCTTTATGGAGTAGTAAGATAAAACTTACAACTTTCTGCCTATAAATGTAAAATATCTAATGTATAATTACATAATAAAATGTATCTCTACAAAGAGAATGACAGAACTACATAAAACCTTCTGTAAGGCACATGTGTTGGGTATCTAATATTGACTGAATTAATTAATAATACCAGTGTTGAAATTGACAGGGCAATATCATTAGGGAAAAATTCATTAAGGAAAAAAACTCTCTAAGCCTAAAGCAGAAGTGCTGAACACAGAGAGACATCATCGCCATAGAGATGTGGATAGCATAAAAGAAGCCTTGAGAAATATAAAGGCTAGTTTTAGGTGTTAGATATGACTAAACTTTATTCATCTAATGAGAGATAAACTGAAGAATCTGTCAGCAAATGATTGAATAGGTTAATTATTAGGGTGACTTTCCATTACTGAGCAACTATGATAAAGAAACTCAAATATCCAACATTTTACTATCAGCAAACACACCAGACTTAAAGGGGAATTTCATTTTTGATTTTATCTTATTACATCATGTTCTACTCACCCATATACGTTTTGTGTCAATTGGAGCTGTTCTGAAAATATTCCATTAGGTTATATCCAAGTAACGTCTTCCTATGGGCAACGACTTGAAGGCACAAACTGAACTGTTCATAATTTATCACTCATGGTACGCCAGCATTCATAACTTGTAGGCGAATCACTGTCCCCCAGACATCCGCGGTTATATTTTTTATATTCATATCTTTTAAAAACAAAGCGGTGCGTGTATGACGCTTTGTTGAACGGCTCCAAATGACAAAAATCTCATATGGGTGAGTAGAACATGATGTAATAACGTAAAATCAAGCGCCCAATGTAAAAACAATGGTGTTCCCCTTTAAGTATGACCAGAAGACCTAACAGGAACAAACTTCAGTGTGGAAGCTGTAACTGGTACAGGAAGACTCAAACTTAGCATTTTCTAGGTCAGTGGGGGTGTTGAATAAGGACAGGGAAACACAAAAGGTGTAAGAAGCTCTCTAAACAGCGGGCTAGACCTTGTTCTTTTTCTCTGGGCTTTTTCAGGAATGAAAACAAGCCGTCTAACACCAGCTTTTAATCTTTATTTATCTTAGAGACATTTAAAACGGGAGATAGGGCAAAATGACATCAAGGAGAAGTCAGCAGATAAACAAAAGGCTAAAGGTGTTACATATAAGCCACATCCACATGAATGTGAATCAGTTAAGTGAAGAACAGTTGGCTTCGTGCAGAGAAGCACAGTGCCTAAACAGAAGGCATGTATGGCTCACAATGCCACCAAGGAGTTAGAAGAAGGGAGATGAAGGATGTATAAAATTTAACAAGAGAGATAAGAGTCTGTTATGTTGGCCAAATGTGTTGATGTAGAATCCACAATAGACTGCATTGCTGAAACACAATGTCTGCCATTTGTGTCTGCGTGCGCTGTACGGTTTAAAGGCCTACGTTGGCTCGCATTAACAGCAATGCTAGTTTGTTATGCAGAAAGATGAATCCAGACGGAGGCTTGAAACTTTCCCAGCTTTCAAATGTCATTCTTTCAACCACTTTGTGTGGATGGAAGCGATCCGACCAAGAAGTTTTTAGATATACCCAAATCGATTTTTGTCTGGAAAAGGGCTTAAGTTTCTCCGATTTATTTATCTATTTTTTTGTTATGGCTTTACCAACCCTCTCTGTTGTTATATATGCTGAATGTAGAATAGCAAGATAAACTCATTGTTTTCCTTCAGGGATTGTTAACAATCCTGTAGTGCTAATGGCTTGTATTCGAGGCATAATACTAAAAGATTTAATTGGTTTATTATTTAGATTCAACTTAATAAACCATGTTGTTCACACACTCAGTAGCTACAGTATGTTTACATTTGAAAAAATTCCCACATATGATATATAATTGGAAATTCAAAATCTCTGTTTACATGAGCATTAAATAACATGATCTGATCATGATGTATGTAACAAGGATTTAATCATTTGAGCAATGCAGAGAACTGTATGATTTACCAGAAAAACATCAACTTGATGTTGCACACATCCAAAGTGGGGATAATTTCCTTCAAAGCATTGAATACCTGTGTGCATGGATGCCAATTGGAATGGCGATCAGCAAAAATCTCCTCTCTCTTTTAAAAGGAAATTTCTTTACAATCGGATTAGAATCTTCAGTCGTACATTTTTACACTAAACAATTTTTGATCTGATCAGGCCTTCAAGCTGATTTGTGTCTGTGTAGATAATGTGGAGATGTATCTGCTTTTAATTCAAATAATAATCCCTCACAGTGGGGTAGATATATTTGGAAGTTTTTTAGCAAGTCTGTATTGGTTCTTTAAAGCTTACGTTAAAACTGGAAAAGGGGGAAATCCACTCAAAATTATTATGAAATTATATTTATCACATTCTTGCATCATCATGACACTGTTTAACATACAGTAGCAGCCATTCAAAATTTCCCCACTTTCCTTGGCTGGTCCCCTAAGATTCCTTTTTTAAACATCAACCTTTCTACTAAAATATTCTTTGTCATGATTTGTGGACATTAAGATCTAAAGAGAAGCGCCTTCTCCTGGTCAGACCCTGTAATTCAGTGACAGGGTGGAGTCAGAGTAAAAAATTATGCATGCCCATGAGAAGAAGGGGGTCACTCTAGTGGCTGGAGGCTGGCTGCCATTCGGCTGGCGTTTGACTAAGAAGGGCCAATTTAAATGGCTGCTACTGTAGGTTATTGTTGGGGAAATATACTGTACAAACAGATTAATAAATACAACCTTCCACAAACTGTTGAAATACCAGGAAAAAACATCGATTACATCACATGGCCCCTTAAAAAAAGGAGATAATGCTATTTGTTCATAGGTCTTATAATCAGACTCTTGCGTTTTTTTGGGGGGGACAGTTTACTTTCATTACTTTGTCACACATGACTCCAGGATTCCAGATCAATGAAGCACTGTTTGCATGAGACGGCGCATACACGTGTGTGAAGTAGGGCCAGGTGTAGGTTTGTGTAATGTCATGCCTCAGAGGGAAAGCAAACAACCAGTTTCCCTTCTCTTTCCTTCCACTGCTTTCCCCATGCAGCCTGTTTTAGGACTAAGCGCCTGTGAAAATGGACACAGGAAAATAGGCAAACTGTCTGAGGCTCTCATACCGACACACACAGCAGAAAAAGACATTAGAAAACATGGATGAAATAGATGCATTCATCTGAGAATGTCTGGACCCAATTCAAGTACATTTGGCTTCTAGCCCTCATGGTCCTGCTGTAACAAACCAAAAAAAAAATTCACCAAACCATGACACTACAAGCTGCGTTCCCTTTGTTTCCTGAGAGAAGCCTTCGAAACAGCCTGGAATTAAATTCAGGGCCGGAAACAAGTCTACTCGAGTGTCAGCTCTCAAATAAGTCTTTGGCTTTCAGTCCCGTCTCCACGGAGATGAGGGACACCCTGCTGACACCGGATGGAGGGGTGGAGGAATGAAGAGAGGCTGTGAAGGTAGGTGGCTGGTTGGGTGACATCTCCGGGCTACCCTTCACAGACTTATGAGGTGCCAAGTGGTTTGTGCGTGACACCACACTTGCAATCTTCATGCTGATTTTTCAAAGTCTGGCAACAGTGCACATGCATGAAAACAGGAAACTGAGAAGTAACTCACATCCGTACAGAATGCATCCCAATTTAGGCAACATCTTTGGTCAGTTAATATCACAGCACAGTTTCAAGTGATCATGGTAAAAGCATATGTGCAACTTTCCAGCCCAATTTGGAATAAAATGTAATTTACTGGCTTATATGTGACACCTGAGCATTTGCTTATGCTGAAAATGGCAATACGCTCTCCTCTCTTTAGTTCTACTTACAGGTTTTTAATCGTAACTAGATCTACAGACTGAGAGGAACATAAAATAGGATCGATTTTGTGTCAGTTAAAGAACATCTGTGTTTATTTTTGGATTTTGCAATAAGTTTTTGACTTAGGGCAACAACTAACGATTATTTTGCAAATCAATTAATCGGTCAATTATTGTTTTGACTAATCGATTAATAATCAGATAGCAAAAGATTCCTTAAAAAAGATTTTTTACTAAATTAAATGAGGTGAAACTCAAACTTTTCCACTTGAGTAGCTTTTGATAGATCATATTGACAGAAGAAAATGTTTTTCATCTAAAATGTCTTTTTTTGTTTGGTATAATTACTGCTATAACTGGGTTGCTCTGTCAGCCAAAGGCATGTTTTAGAGTCTCTATAGTTAATGATAAATTGATTACTAATTAATTGACAATTATTTCAATAATCGATTAATCCGATTAATTATTTCAGCCCTATTTGGACCTTTATCGTACTTATAGATATATAGACAAAATTTATTAATATACCTCTAGATTCCACCAGATTGTTTTTATATAAATTTCCTGCTACTTTAAAGACTTCCTAATGCAATGACCTCTAACAATTTTCTATGGGCTTTTTTTTTTTTAGAAGAACAAATGCATCACAAATTCCCCAACTTTTATTAGAGGAACCATTATCTACTTTTCCACAGCTATCAAAGCTATCAAAGCAGTTAAAGTCCCAGATGGGTTTAGTTAACTGTTTATATTTGTGATGGTAGGGCAGAAGAGGCTTTTTGCTGGAATGGCTTGAATACAACGATTTGGCATCTACATAGTGTCTAAATGTTGTCAAGGAGATTTGGGGGCTAAAAGATACCACTATGTAATGTAGTACAGTTTTAAACTAGATGTTCCTAAACAAGTAAATAAATGTAACACTTAAAATGCCTCACCTGCATTGAGAAGGAATTCTAAGTCAACTAATGTATAAATTTTTGCATATCATAAACATTGAGAAGATTGCATTACAGGAGGGATCTATAATCTATGCAGTATCTGCAGGAATTTTAGGTAAATGCATTTAACACAGACTTACTTAAATACAAAAGCAAAAATTGGTTTCAGACAGATCTGATTAAAAATCCTGCTAAAGCCTTGATGGAAAGCAGGAGTTAGTTTCCATGGCAGCGCACACATTTCTAGAATATGGAGCAGGTCATTTTTTTTTCACAGGTGTTAGATAATAATTTAAAAATGTGGCATTTTAAGAACAACCATTGCCTGCTTTTAGATTTTTTTCTCCCATTGTTGTGTAATAAGGCAAAGCATAAGGGGGGAGTGGCACATTTCACACACTGAGCCTGGAGGCAAAAAGACGGATGTGAGTAAAAGAGGATCCTCTTTATATATTCGCTCTCTGGTCAGGATAAACTGCAGCAGAGGCTCAATGTTCTCACTGATGTGGTGTTGAATGATAAACAGATCAGAATCATACTTCCTGTTTCACCTTGAGGTCTCAATATTCTGGAAACATCAGCTGGATCATCTGAGGACTCCTGTTGTAGGAACTTAATCCAGAAATCTCCCTGATCTTTCAGCTAAGGCATTCTGACTATTTGTAGGCCTAACAATTTAAATATGTCTGTAACTAGTATAGTACATAAAAATAAAAATTATTAATCGTCTTACTCTATATGATTAAGAAGATTGATGAGATTTTAAGGGATTTTTATCTTATAATTTTTTTAAAAATGCAAATAAAATGTCACTGAAAGAATGAAAATGTAATGCATATCTAGAATATTAGGTTCAGACTATCAACCTCAACAATTATGTGAAAAGACTCCAACCTGGCGCCCAGTGCCCTTGGAGGCCTGCAGGCTGCAGCGTCCCAGGCTGCCGTTGGGCGTGGTGCCGCAGCTGCTGATGATCTGCAGCTGTTTCTCTGCACGGTCGGCGCGGTCCAGAAGCTCCTCGATGAACTGCTGCAGACGCACCTTGGCGTTGGCTTCCCTTGCTGCCGTCTCCTGAAGGAACTGGTCAATCTGTGCAACCTCCCTGCAAACATTGAGGGGAGTTATTTAACAACAAGCTACATTCTGATTTTCAATACTGATAGGCTCCTGATCTGCTACACTAAATGGTACATCTGGAAAAAAACAAAAGCAGTTAGGGCTTTTTTGGCAGCACTCCATTTTATGATAATCTAATCTTTTAAACTGCCATATTTTAAAGTAAACTGTTAATCTTTGCTTGCTAATTAGCTTTATGTTTCTGTTTAGACATTATGCATGCCAGTGGAATTCTTTTATGCACTAAGGGGCTCCTGGAGTGAATTCATCACAGAAAGTTAGAGGAGTCATTAAAAATGTCCGAGGCATTGCTGGAAGATGAAAAATGGGTCAGAAATCCATTTGTTAGTTTGTTGGTCTTTAGTTGGGATTGTTTATATGCAGCTGATGTCCAACAGTAGCTGCAACAAACCATCAAACATCCCAAAATCCACTCCTCAAAAGCACGCATAATGAATTTCTCTGAAATGGGGACATTCATGGATAAAAATAGCTTTTTGTCTGGCACAGTTAACTTTGCTTTTCTTCAGGCAATTATGACAAAAAGCGAATCCAGAATTAGCCAAGGTGCCTGACTGTCAGGAAGGAGTAAAAGCTGCATAACAAAACAATGACTCAGCAAATTAAAAGATTGGGGGCTTTTTTGGGGCTTTTTATTTGGCCATTGAGGTTTCACATATTTCAAATGTACAGGTGTATATCATTTAGGCATTAGGCAGTGAAATATTTTCAGGTCAAGTAAAACAGAATGTGGTTGTACAGATGTGTATTTCTGGTCATTTGAATGATTATGACCCACAGCTAATGAATCAGTTTATCACAAAATCAAAATATAACATAAAACCAATAAAAAACAGCATCTTTAGTGCAGAAAGTAATGTTATGTCCAACCTAATGAATTGGAAGATTGCTAGCACCTAAAGACATTGTTGTTTTGTTTAATCCCATAATTCCATTTTGTGACAAACTCTCTGTACTGGGAATACATCCTACTGGTTTCTCACAAACAAAGACAAAAACTAGACTATTGGACTTTAGATTGTTACATGCCAGAAGAGCTATTGCTTTAAACTGGAAGAGCATAGAAGCACCTTATATAAAACAATTGCTAAAAGAAATTTCACAGTGCATTAGACTGGAAAGACTAACGCATATATCCAAGTGTAAAAGTAAGGACTTTGTTATTATATGTCATCTGTAAAGTAAGACCATACCATTTCTGCCTTTCTATCTTTTTTTTTATTATTTTGTTTATTTGCCTTATTATTATTTGAATCGAATTTTCTTGTAACTTATAACTTTACATACAAATTTTACTTTTTCTCTATGATAGGTGCAGGTCTCTGAGGGTAAATGTGTGTGTGTGAGAGACATGTTGTTTTTATTATGTCTATTAAATGATATTATTTGAAAATGAATAAAAAAATATTTGGGAAAAATTAGCCATTTTTTAATCGGCTTATTATTAGAATATAGATGGAACGTTAAGTGGTAAAAACAATCATATAAATAGTGATAAAAAAAAAAAAATCAATCAGCCCTGTTCCCAACTGGCTCCAAATCAGGGACAAAGAAATTTTCATCCGTAAAGTTAGTTTTTTCTAAATTCCGCTTTTAGATCACAAAAATCATTCCAAATAACTCTAGAAGTCAAAATTCATATTAGTCAGTCAGGCAATCACAAAAAACTACTTTAAAACTCAATGTACCCGACTTGCTTGGTAGCAGTAGCGACAGCAGCAAAACATTCCTACTATATTCTTTACTAAGCAACACAAATAACAGTCCAGCTACAGATCTCAACCATGTAGTTTTAGTGTAATAATTAAGGCTACTTTCATTTATTACTGTTAGTATGGGCAGAAACCATATTGGTTGCTTATTGCTGTGCAGTTCCAGTTGGTGACTGTTGGCCCCAGCTGTGGAGCTCTAGACTGGCCAGCCACACTTACATATACAGGACATAAGTCATTCTGGGAAGGCTCAATATTCTGCAGTTTAGAACATGCCCAACCAATCAAAATGTGGAAGGCGGGTCCATAATTCAACATGTATCTATAACCATACTTACGCAACTACAGATGTATATATATTTTACATTTTAGCCATGCCTTTGAAAATGTGCTTCTTTCTAGGATATGCTGTGTAGGTGGCTTGAGTCAGTCTGGCTGGACAGGCTAGGAACACTTTGCCTTGGATTGACTAGCCTCTCCGTACTGCTTTTAACTGGACTTTTTAGTTCTGACACCATTAAAATGAATGACCCATCTTACATTAAACTAGATGTACTGTATGGTGCTTAAAATATACAAATTTCAACTAATCTTTTATTAATAGGTACCCCACCTTGAGGCTCTGGTTATAAAATATTTGATTTTATATATAATTCAAATAAAACCTTCTTAATGAGATGAAAATAATGTGTTTCCCTTTCAATTATCTGGATAGATTGCTCATTATAAGGATCAGCGTCTGCCATGACCCCAAAGCCATTTCAACCTTTTGTTTATTTAGCAGTTTATTCATACATCATTTTGCAACGTTCATCAGTATTATCAAATAGTTATGTTTTCCTTTTATCAGAGTATAGCATGAAAGAACATATGTTGAGAATTACACTGTTATTAACAACAGTTTCCTGTTTCTGTTAGTCTGATTGCTGAGTGCAACAATAAGCTAATGCGTTTGCTTTTCTAACCTGTAGATAGAAGGCAGTACATTCTATGATATGTCACTTTATTACATCTGAAGATCAGCTTAAAGGTAAATATAACAAGTTATCAGATATAGATCTATAATCAAAGGCTGGGGAAAACATATGTGTTACCCTGTTTAGTTGAATCTATGAAGGCAGCATCAAGAGTCTTAGAAAAAGTCATTATGGGGGCGTTTTTTGTATGTAACCCATAAATGAAACCATTTTGCGTTTTAGCATCAACAAATTCATGCAACTTGTTTTCATCAATTATTCAGCTGCACCAGAAATTTGGTTCACATTAGGATAACAGGAAAAATCAAGACTGTTTCATCCTCTTATAGGAAGCAAGAATAAATCGCCTGGAGGGCCACATATCTTTAGCTGTCCAACACAACTAAGTGTTCAGATTGTGAACAATTTAATGCTGTTTGACCTTGTTAAAGTAAATATTGTAAGTAGGAAGGGAGAAGATATAAACTAGTATGTCCTTTTTCATCCCTGTGCAAGGGAGAATGATGTGAGGAGGCAGAAGCTGAGAGGCAGTGGATAGCGTCTACTATAGGTGAAGAGCAAAATGACTCACAAGAGAGAAAAAAAATCCTACTGCAGGGGCTGAAACAACAGATGAAAATCTGCAGCCATGTGGAAGCAGAAAACACAAGAGGTTGGTTGGTGAAACTGTGGAAAAGATGGGAGGTGCATTCTCCATTTTTCATTCTTAATTTCTTCACAAACAGACATACTCAGATTGATTCCTATAAACCTCTATCATACACCTAAACATCCATGCTCGCACTTCCTTATCCACCCTCTATTACAATGTTGTTCAAAGATGTGTTGCTTTAACTAAATTATTCTCCAGCAACGCCTTACTAGGTATAAAACACTGTTCATCTTCATGTGATCTCCAGTTTAGTCTGTCTGTCATCTAATGTTTAAGATAAGTGTTAGGACAATATTGGAAAACTCTGAAATATCATACACTGCATGTAGGCCTAGTTAATAACCTCCAAACAATGCAAAAGGGATGCTATGTTAAAGATTCACTCAGCTCAGCATGCTGATTGCTTGAGTTGGCTCTAACTGAAAATGACAACCTACTTTGTAGTTAATGAATCAAATAATGGTTTTACCAGTTGGAGGCATTCGTACTGTAGATTGAATATAGAACATTCTGTAACATTCTGACTGAGATGATCATGTGAACACTAAGAGAGAGAGATTGTTTTTGCGCAGTAGCACACTATAAACTACAGTATAGCTACACCAATCATGCCAGTTAGGCATTTTAATAAACAGGAGTATTCAAAGCAGTAAATACACATTAAAGAAAGGGCATTTTAAATAAAAAAATATGATTCTTGTCTTGACTCATTGACTCATAGAAACATTTTTTGGGATACACCAAAAAGATGATGAGATAACGTACAGCATGGGAAAAAAAGGGGTTCCTGTTCTGTGAAAATGTCTGCAAAAATTTTCACATTTCAGATTTTTTCCTAAAACAACAACCACCCTCACAGTGGTGTACAGCAGTGAACATCTATGGGGAGAAAGATGAGGCTCTTTAAAAGTTGTCTCAGGTTGTCTGTAAATCACTGACTGAGTATGTCATGTTTTACTTCGATAAATACAGTAAACATCTTGTAAGTAAAGAAAAGTACCTTGTAGTATCGACAAGTAGCACAGCCCATAAAACGTGCATTGGACAGTCCCTTCATATTTCATACCAATAACTGGGAGATAACTGGTAAATGGACTGAATTTATACTGTGCTTTTCCAGTCGTACTGACCACTCAAAGCACTATTACACTAGACCCACACCCACCCATCCATCCAGTTTAGTGATCCTTTTGTTGGATGAAGTGGTTTGTATAGATTTGTGAACAGAATACCTGACTTTTTCTTGTCTTCCTCTAAAGTCTAAGGTGAGTCTGTCGATTATTGTTTCATCATATTAAAATGTCACATTTCCAGTTAACGTCTGAATTACGAAAAAAAAAAATTATTTTCAAACTATAAAAAATCAGCTCCAGATAAAAGTAAGAGTTTTAACTCCCTGTTATGTCCGACAGTCTTTTAAATTAAAAAAAGAAGCAGTTCTATAGCTTCCCAGCTGAGCTGACACAGCAGAGACCGTTCAACTGGCTGGCATAGGTACTGAAAAAAACCCTATTGAGGGTATTTTCTCACTACGCCAGTTCTAGAGCTAAACTGGCGCTGGTTTGGGTGAGTTATCAACAATTGGAAAATAAATGTAAGACAACAGAAGAATAAGAAAAATGGGAATTTTATTCACCATTATTGAGAGTGTAAAGACAGAAAATGACCAGTGAGATTAGCAAGACGCTGAAAGCAACACTGAATTAATCACCAATAAGCACTTGGAGGGTTTGTTTCTAAACAAACCCGGCTTCAGGCTCCCACAGAGTAGTGCTGCACCCATTTTGGACACACAATCAATTTCTCCCCTTCTAAGTTTGTTATGTATAAAAGCACATCACCCGACAGAATCAACATAATCAGCTCCAACCTCTCAACCATCAAGGGCAGACCAAAGAGCTGAGAGAGGACATCAGGGACGAAACAGGACATGTGCACAAGGCTGCAATGGACCATCAGCAAGAGGCTTGGTGTGACAGTGACAGCTGGGTTGGAGGGACTATTGGGAAACTGAATACATATAAATCCACCATCAGTCTGGGGCTCTGACTAAGGATTGGCTCATGGGGTGAGAACGGCCATAAGAAGGAAGATAAACCTACACATAAAGGCCAATTTATGCTTTTGACGTATAGCCTCTGCATTCTTCAAATCTGTCTCTGAGCACGACTACACCCCCCGCACAGAGGTTCTGCAACAGTCATCGCGCACCAAAAAAAAATCCTGACTACTCGTTGGGCGGTTCGGAAGTACAATCCGTCGAAGTTCTTACGAGTTCTCCAATAGACTCCCCTATGGCTTTGGCGGGAAAGTGGTCTGCTTCCCTACAAATTCCAGACCGACGGTGCACTAGTAAAACTGGTTCATGACCAGACCCAAACGACATTTGATGTGTGCGGTTGCAGAAGTATAATCTGCCCTTAAGACATAAGGCAAATATGTACAGTAGAAATACCTACAGTTAAATTAACCAATTGAGGATCAACTAACTAGTACAGAAGCACTCAGGGGGAGGGGATATTGTGAAGTCCATAGACTGCATTTCACCAACATCCTACTTGGTTTAAAACAATGACATATCATCTATTCCAGATACTACATAGAAGTAAAACCAAGTAAGCGGAGGAATTTTTGCTATTATTTCCCAAAACAAAGTTTTATATGGGTTACTGGTTTGAAAATATTTCCCTGAGATGTAAAGGATATATTCTTCTAAGTTGTGGTTTTATGTGCTTTAATAGGGAAACTGTCACAGCAGCAGATAAAGTTAATTTTTTATCAATTTGCTTTCTTTTCAAAAGTAATTAAATTGAATGGGGGGTTCAAACACCACACAACACATTTAAATGAACAAAACTCTTATCCATGTTTAGTCCATGTAATTAACTGGATTTCCTTAGATTGAAAACTTTGAATCAGTTTGACTTTATGGTCTGGTTAAATTGTAAAGTTCCATGTATTGGTAATTGGAGCTATATAAATAAACTGAATTGATTGAATTGAATTATGTCACTTCAACTTTTTTGATTAAATCCTATTAAGAATGAAATTAATACTAAAGGACTATCGGCAGCATTCTTCTTTCTATTCATCTTTTTCTTCCAAAAACCTCGACATAACCACAGATATAAATGGTCCTCTGCTTCTAAATCCTCATCTAAATGTAGACCTTTGTTGACCGAGCCAATTCATTCACTTCAGCTTGAGCTATCTATCAGATGTAATCATAAGTCCCTTCATCTTGGCACAGGAGACCTGACCACAGTTCACATCAATATTTTTTTATTCACAGACCATAATTCTCTAACAGTAGCCATAAATACACCTCTATCATGTGATGGAGAAACAGTTATATTCCTGATTTTATAGGGGCATACTAAATGAAGCCTGTACTGTAGGTACATGTCACTATATGCATTATAATTACAAAAACACTGCATATAATCTAAAGCCTTCTAAATATTCAAAAACCTTCCAAAAGAAGGAAGGAAGACATTTACAGAACCAATATTCCTCTTTTTTTACAAACCACTTAAAGAAAGTACAACTATCCATCTGGTAATCATAACGGTGAAACAACACTTCTCCTTACTGCAAGTGAGTGTGTATCTGTTAGGGCTATAAAACTGCCTTCACCTTTCTATATAGTCCCATTCTATACTGTATAACACATCCCCGGATCCAATTTCCTTCCACAAGCCTTCGGATATGTTTCTATGCTTCTTTCTCTTAGAGGCTGCTGTTAATAAGTGACTTTCTCGGACATGTCTACCCTGACAGACGCCTTATCTGGGTACGCTGGGGCAGCAGTGAATCCCAGACTTCATTCATCCCATACAGCCTCCCCCCGGTGGAAGCCCTCCCAAAGGAAGGCCTTCAAGGGCATCTGAAGCAGATATCTGAGCCACCTCAGCTCCTCTCAGTGTGGTAGACAAGCGGCTTTACTCTAAACGTCTAGTGAAAGGCCAAGCTCCTCACTCTGTCACTAAGGGAGAGCCCGGCCACCCTGCAGAGAAATCTAATTTCAGCCAAAACATTTTCATTTTTGTTGGTCTATCATATAAAACCCTGATAAAATGTATCACCTTTAAAGCTGTAATGTGACAAAAAATAAGAAAAAGGTCAAAGACATGAGTGCTTTTTCAAGGCACTTTACAAAGAACATAATACGTTTGTGTTCCATCATACATCCAAATATACTAGACTGGTAGTCTAAACAATTATATTTACAATACCAGAGGTGTTTGCACAAATACATCAGTCCCCAAAGTTGCAAGCTATTTAAGAAACTGTGTGCATGATCAGAATAACATATGAAAATCGGATAGAAAAACTGTATAAAGCACCTTACACCAAAGCAATGAAAGAATGGCTGCTAATGATGACACACAAAAGCTTAAAGACTAAAGCAAGGTGCTGACATGAAGTGAAGTATTTACACAACACCTGACAGGGTCTAATGAGTAAATATATAAGACATTTACAAATCAACTGCAGGTTGTTCAAAATCACTATCTAACATTAAAACAGCCTTCCTAGGGGAGAGATAAAAATAAGACATCTTATTAGTTATGTATTGCGTTTATTGTGCATGAGACCGATACTCTATAAGTTTCAGCAATGCTTTTTTCCCCATCCATCTTTTAGAAAATGCATTGCTACTTACAAAGTGTAATTAGACAACTTTTTCAAAATCAAATTTGTCTTATTCAAAGCAGATAATTGAGAAAAACTGTTTAAATGCTTTATTACCCTTTGATTTTAACTTTCAAACATGTTCTAAATAGATTATTCTGGCTTTGCTTATTTAATGCTTCCATAGCATAACATTGGAACAGAACTAATAACATCCAATTAAGTGATTAGTTCTGCCTGCAAAGAATTTAGGCTGCTGTCAATTTTGTAAGGTCTAAAGGGAATTTTAAGGGAAAATTAAGCAAAGCATTCTAGTGTTTTATATTTGTCCTCAGGCTTCGGTCTTTTAATGATTCCAGCTGTTCTGTATTTAAGCTGCTACTAAACCAGTTAAGAGCCACACTCAAGTAAGTCGTGTCCATAATCAACCACTTTTGTTATTGTTTTAGGAAAGTATTTACAGTTACTATTAAAAATATCTGAAGTGGTTAGTCATGCATAAAGATTCCATGAATAAATATTTATACAAACGTCAGTTGCATACAGAGAAAGTAATGGAGCGTGGACTGAAATGAACAACTGTACCTAAGGGCACTGTATCTGCTCATCATAAAAGCCAGGTTTTAATCTCAAGATGAATTATCAAATCCTTGTTATTTTATTCTTAGTTCTCCTAAAAGAAAAATGCAGTTTGAGGAAGTTCTGAATGCAAAGGTGACAAACCTACACCTCTGATGTGAATCATAACTCATGCTTGAAGTTTTCAGAAAGCCTTTGTAGCAACCAATACCTTTGTGAACTTGAAAAACTTTGAAATAACCCAAGAAGTGTTGGGCTGAGTCATTTGCAGGCAGTAAGCTCGTTGGTGTCTGCCCAGCCATTGAGCTGGCAGTAAATCTCCCTACTGTGATGCCCTTTTTCCACCTCAGACCAATGATGTACTTTAGAGTCTGTATGAGCTGCCTGTTTCAATGCCAGCTTTTCCTCAGAGGCAGACACCTTACTGTACGTGTGTATGTGTGACCAGGAAAGGATTTTAATGAGATAGTTTCATTATTTTACTGTTTCAACAAGAAACATAAGATAAGACATTTCAATTTTTAATAGAGAACCCCAGTTTTGAACATGAGAAAGCTTTTATAAATATCAATTAAACTCACATTTAAAGTGCAGTTGTCCTTGTGCATTTTCTTTCCAACAGAACATTTAAAAAAAAAAATTGTAAACTCCATTTAGGAACTAATTTATATCTTGGCTAAAATAAGGACATGTTTATTTTAAAAGGAAACTGTTTTTTTAAGCAGTATGAGAAGTTTTATGGGAATAAGTATTAAACTGATGGTTTTCTACAGACCCCTTATGGCAGCTTCTTCAGTGAAGAATTAGTAAAAAAACACAGCATTTCTACAATCATTAAAAACAAGAATCCTGATGAAATGCAGAGTCTTGTTTAAACAAACAGGCTCATACACATGCACAAATGGTATCACTGAAAATTTGATAATTATGCTTTTCGCACATTTCTTGCATGGTTATGACTTAACATTTGATCATTATTTTTAGAAAAGGTGGAGTCTGTTTAGATGTCCTGATTCCCTGGCAAACTAGGTTCTAGAATAAAAAAAAATGGTAACCAAACTTAACGTAAATTGCACTTTCCACTCATACAGACATCTAGAGATGGTCAGTGTGAGATTTACTGCCTTGCCAAGCAGCACATCAGCACTGGAAGATTAAAATCCTGACTAAAATTCCCATCTACATATATCTACTCATGTTAACGCATGTAACCCCCATGTTAACTACTCAATCATTTAATTAATAATAAAGTGAGGCCTGGGTTAGTCCAGAGGCTCATTATGAGTTCATTGGGCTCTAAAACCATATTACATGTGTGTTTGGAATCCTGAAAAACCCAAGAGTATCCAGGTTTCAACCAGCTCAATTAAACTGTCACCATTCATAAGAGGAAACTGCTTAAAATTTTCATTAATAATCCAGGAACTACGAAAGCTCAAGTCGATCATAAAAAGGATGTTTCTCAAACACCAATCTCAGTGTTTATGATATTGAGAAACAAAACCATTTGAATCCATCCCATTGTGTTCTGTAAAACACACAACTTTGAATACTGCCCTTTTACAGACCAACCAATTAGTTGAAAACAGTCAACAGATGATACCACTAACTGCTACTTCATACTGATAATGAGAGGCTGCTATTAATCATCAGCGGGCACTAATGCGTTGTGTTCATTTAAATTTCTGTTTACTATCTACATGGTATTTAGCTATGCCATTACTGAGTGCTGGTGAATAGCCCATCCATTATTTCCAGATAAGCTGATGCAGAGCAGTGATGTGAGAAGCTGTGTTTGTACAGATTGACTGAACCGCTTAATACATCCAACTGTTAAAACCTGAAAATGTTCCTGATTAATATCATCGCTATCAGAACAGTTTATCGATCCCAGAGGGAAATTCTTCTGTCGCATTCTGTAATTGTTCTTCAGCTGAGTATTGTGCGTGATATTATCTCTAATGCCCGTCTAATAACACAGGGGAGAATGTTCAATAATGTATTTTTCTTATTCATCTTAAAAAAACTGTTGCAAGGTTTTGCCATCTTATCATTAATTCTTTTTAAGAAAACCTTTTTGTAATATACAGACACTAATCTTCTGCCCAGCAACAAATTAGTTAGTTAGTTTTTTCCTATACATTAAAGCAATGGTTTAAAATTTCTCTTGATGGGTCCCCCTTTGATGCAAAATGTATCAAATGCAGCTAATTACCAAAGAACTTAAACTGAAAAAGTAGAATTGCGTTGCTTAATAAGGTGGCTGCAAGTTTGAGTAGCTCTGCAAGCTTATTTTTATTCCAAGGTTTTTTGCCTCCGGTGTTGGATGCATTACAATTTGAAGGACTTTTGCCACCATTTTTTTTTTACCTTTTTGGAAATTAAATTCATACATAATCACAGAAAATATGTATGATTATGTGGGGAAACTTCCATCATTCTAAACACATTATTTCTCAAACTAAGCAGGGAATGCAGATTTCGGTATCCTAGAATATTGAACCTCGGGAAAATTCCCTTCCCTGGGATTCCTGTTTTCTGAGGCAATATTATAAGGAGAATGACAAGATTTAATTTCCCTTTTGAAGTAATAAAGCACATTTGAGCTGAATTTAAACACACATAAATAAACGCTGAAAGTTGAGTATAATTTTGATAGTAACTGTAATTTAAAAAAAATAAAAATAATAATGAAACAGCAACAAAAGCTCATGTTCACACCTAATCCATTTGATTTATTACATCCTAAATACTGGATTGAGAAACTTTCCCAGAGGACTTTTTGACATCATCTTCAGTAATTTAAGATAGATGACTAAAATATCAAAAGACGATGAATACAACTTGGCAACAAAAACATAAAAAAACAGAATTATGCAAAATAAATGTCCAAAGGAATAAGTTTTTATCTCCTTGCTGTCATAATTCTTTTCACACACTTCTTAGTTCTGTCCTGCTGCTTTCTGAAATGTCTGCTCGTCTTTGAAAACTAATGTGTTTCATTTTAAGAGTTTCATTTAATGTGATTGCATAAAAAATTTAGTTTTATTAAAGACAATCTCCCAGGAGTAGTGCAGCAGCCCTGGGCTTTTTGTTGTTGTTTATTTTCACCCAAGTGTAGCCCTTTACCAGGGTGGGTAAACTGTGTCTCCCTGTTTTTAATGGATGTCTGGTTAGGCTATTAAAGCCGTGGAAACTGCCTATTGTATTTTTATTTGAATCACTGTTATTAGTGGTTCATCCTAATATTTTTCAAGTCACATATCAAAAAACTAGGTCATATGTGTGAGCCTATTGGGTCCTGCAGTGAAAACATTTTTACACAGCTTACAGCTTCAAACTAAAAATAATACCTGTGTCTGGAAACCGTCTGGGACTAATTTTAATAACAGCTCTGAAAACCTTTCAGCTCTCACTTTTTGTGCCAGAGAGCTCCAAATCATGTTCAACTTGCTTCCTGATTCAGGATTTATGTCCAAGTCTATTTACAGAGCACTACTTTCATGGAGCAGCTTGGCAGCTTTACGAAGACACTGGCAGGATGTGTGTGATGAGCTAACTGCTACCTGCCCGGCTGCTTTAACCAATCCATCCAATCAGCACCTGATCTTGTAGAACACTAGGATATGACCGATAGATGCAACACTTTTTTTTATAGACATGTCACAATATTTAAGCTCAGTCATTGTGTTTCTTGATTTGGTTTAATTTTAAGTGACTGTCGTGTGCCGCTACATGTCCCAAATAATATCCCCAATCTATTTACAAGTGCACAGAATCTCTATATTGTCTTGTCATTGCCTTGTTTTATGGTCACAATGACTGCAGATAGTTGTGAAATATTATTTATTTGCCTGTCTCTAATGTCCCTTGTAGAACTGGATATGTTTTTTATATTATCTAAAATTTCTCATTGACCCTTCTGATCCCCAGTGAACCTCAGGATAACGTGTAATAATTTTTTTGTTGTTTATCTGAAGTCCTTTTTTTTTCTGTTTGACAATTTATCATTTTCTGATCAGATCATAAAACCTTTATAAATATTCGTGTATAATTGTAACTGGGATCTATATTAACCCTAAACCAAGCAGTGTTTGTTTTACAAATATAAAAATGCATATTAAAATGAGGAAAAAACACCTTAATTGGTTTGTGGAAGGTGGATTGGTTTTAAGTGGCCATGAAGAAGGAAGCTGTGAGTTAAGCACTGCAGGATTATCTAGAGTCACATAAGCTGCCTTTAAGAAAGTTGTAATAATAAATACAGTCACAGTGTTTCCATAGGCTGTGTTGTAACAAGAGGAAACGTGTGTTGTTGGTAAATTACAAGCTCCTGGTTATTAGCAGTTCCACTTGTTTGTGTCTGTGCACTAATTTGGGCAGCGGGAGTCAGCGTTAGTCTTCATTTGAAATGAGCAGGTAGCAGCTGCATTTGTTAATCAGAGGCTCGCCCACACAACTTGAAACTCGCATTAATGTTAATGATCATTTGCCACAAGGGGCCACTTTGTCCACCTGTTATTAAAACTTTTTTTTCTATTCGGTGTAATTCATATAAAATTTTGAGAATTATGCTTAAAACTGCACCAAGCAAACTCACTTTGTTGTAGCCGTATAATAAATCTTAGGAAGCCAAAAGTTCTCTTACTGCTGTTTGTGGTTTAGCTCCGCCTCTTTGTTTACCAGGTCCTGTTTGAGGTTGGCCAGCATTTCCACAGAGACATCCACCTGCCGAGACAGCTCGGAGGCCTTGTCCTCCAGGTCCTGTTTCTCCTGGCTCAGCCGCTCGCTCTCCTGCTTGGCCCGCTCCAGCTCAGAGCTCTTCCTCTCCAGCTCTGCTTGAAGACGGCCTACACGGGCCGCTATTTTCTGCTCCACCTACAGAACCAGAAGACCAACGATTTGAGATATATAATGTCATCTCTATACTGAATGGACCTCTACAACATGCAAACAAACTAATGCAAAGTAATTACCACAAGTTCACAAAAAGTATATAAATGTCTCACAAATATTGAATCTATTACACATTTTTACTGACATTACTTTGACTTAAATAGTCAAATATCTGTTTCCAAATAATATGATGTGCATAAAATACCTCATTTAGGACGGATTCAAAATACAATACCCCAAGCTTGAAACATGTCATAGAGCACTCAGATATGTCACCTACTGTAAACTGAAAGAAGCTGAGCAAGGAGGGGATTCATGAGACGACTTGGCAAAAAAGCTTCTGGTAACTCTGGAAAAGGAGCAGCTGGTGGATGAATTTGTTACCAGCGGCCAGTTTCATGGGCAAATCCTGCTGTTGAAGCAGAGCTAAGAGAATCTACGAGCCAATTTACCAGAACCCTAGGAACTGCGCATGTGCAAAGAAGTAATGAGTCCAGTTCTTTTTCTACACTGACGTGTCCAATCAGTGCCATCTCTCGTCGCCGAGGTCAACATGTGGTTTTTGGATATACAGTGTGAGCAGTTAGATCGCATCAGAGTGTCGGGCAGTAAGAACATGCATCGTCAGTTGTGAACTTTTAAACCCTGCTATTACATCATACAGTTACAAGAGATATAGTATACAAGAAATTGATGGTATAATTGCAAATCTAGCAAAACTTGATATGTCACCTAAACTGAAAGAAGCTGAGCAAGGAGGGGATTCATGAGCTGACTTGGCAAAAAAGCTTCTGGTAACTCTGGAAAAGGAGCAGCTGGTGGATGAATCTGTTACCAGTGGCCCGTTTCAATAAGCAGCTTTATTGAAAACTGAATGTTTTTTAAACCTGAAATCAGGCAAAATCTAAATTTTCTGTTTCGAGAAGAGAGTTCACGCAACCTTTGTTTTTGTTACCGTAGTAACATTCTCCCCAGAGCTTAAACTGTTGGGAGCAGGTTTTTCTCAATATACTCAGAGTGTCCTCTATCTTCACTCTCCTTAAAGCCAAACATGTTTTATTTGATGAATTAGTCAGTCATTTCTGTCGTAGTTTGGTGCGAATAATAAAAAGAAAATCCTTCACCAGGTACGTTAGAGACTTTAAGTGTTAAAAAACACAACCATAGCTGGTCCTTTTGATGAGGATCTTATTAAAGAATGAGCGGCATTAGTTTGCAGTGAATTAAATATCTATAGGGAGAGGGTTCTCAGACCACGTATAGATGGACCTTCATATTCAGAAAATTATCTTTATGAGCCGTTTCAGGTCACAATCCATCAGACCTTATATCAGTCCTCACATTTGGACTATTACACACACTTCTTTAGCACGTATTTAAGAGAACCTTTCTAACTGGCCTAAAAACCTGTTTAAGTCTGGGAACAACTGACTTTTAGTGGCAGTGGGAAAAGCTCACTAACGTGCGTCTACCCGGGTCAAACAACTTGACAAACGACCCATGTTTAAATCGCCTCAGCTCTGATCAGCATGCTGTGACCTGGGTTTACCTGCTAATTTATGCCATACCATTGAACGCAACATACTGTACAGATGTCAACACAACACAACAATTGCGTCTGATCTAACCCGCCAAAAAAGTCTGTTTTTATATTAATTATACATGGCGCAGCAGTGGTAAGAGTGAATCGGACAGATAAAAGAGCGAAACAATAAAGCACACTTACATGTTGCTCTCTATTGTTTACTTTCCTGATTTCTGTCACATAGGTGACAGCATCAATGCCAACCCTGGGTGATGGTGTTACTAGACACCCAGCGGCAGAGGGACAGAAGCCACACAGCTTGCCAGTTAGGGGTTAGACCCAACTTCGTTTTGCCAATGGGAAGGCAGCCAAATGCCGATTCTTAGCAGGTCGAAGCGTGTTTGAAAAACAAGCGTTAACCTGCTAATTTCAGTGGGAAAGAGGCTCTGGTGTAATGGAAGACAGGATCGAAATGAAGAGGAATCCCATAAAATGATGCACAGGTCCTGCCTGTTAGAACAACGTTGTTATACTTCATCTTCAACTGCTGAGAGGTGATTGCATCTAAATAGATGCATTGATCCACTATCATTCAAGCAGTAAAGTAGTTTTCTCCCTTAATGCTATTGGGATTAAAACACCCAATGGCATCTTCGATATTTATTATTTTGTCTGAATAGGTGCTTTTGATATCTGAAATGATTTTGTTCCTTGCTGAAATGAACATTTCAAACAAATCTTCATACCCAAAATGAACATTCTTAATATTTAAAATTTTATTTCATATTTCCATATTCCTATTGATAATGAAAATAATTTGTATTTGAACAGAGATAAATGTATTTTAGATGTCATAAATATATTTTCAGTCAAGCTGATAAAAGTCAAATGACCACTTAAAATGTGAAAACATTTCTAGGTACAGTATATACAATTTAAGTTTTACAATTTTGTTTTTTTCACTTTCTGAAATTCAGTATCAGCTGACAAAGTGTAATTAAAAAATCTCTTATTACAGTTTTGACTAGGAATATGATTTTGACCACTAAGAATTATATTTTAGTGATCTACAAATGTAACAGAGGGGAGTGCCTATATATATTAAAACAGCCTGCCATAGAACACTTCATATTAACCTTAATCATATTAAGCAATCTTCTCCACCTCCAGATCCCTCTCCTTTGCAGCTGTGGTGCTGTTGCTCTTTCTTTTAAACACTTTCTCAAATTTTCTTTATCATTTCTGATTTATAATCTGTAGCTCCAGTGGTGTAAAATAGTAACTTTCTGTTGTCATCATGATGACTAGTTCAATCGGTGTTCCGCTAATGATAGGTTTTCATACTTGTTACGTACCTGCTTTACTCTGAGTGAAACTACTCATTCAACTAACTCACAGCAACTTTTATGAAACCAAAAACTCAGTTTCAACCTTATCCTAGATCGGTTCAGAGTTGAGGATTTGAGTCTGAGTTTGTTAAACCTGCTTTGTGAAACAGGCTTCAGGACAACCATTGGTCAAACAATCCAGAAATCTACCACTCTTAATGTGTGAGTGGGAAAAAAGGGAACATTGAAAGCAAACCATAAGAAGCCCTGTTTCCACCAGCCTGGTAGGGAACACAGCAAAGATTTGAACAAAGAACCTCTTGTCTGTTATGATCAAAACTGTATTATGTTTTGGGGATGTGTTTCTGCAGAAACAAAAAAAGAAAGCTGGTCAGGATCAATAGAGATTACTGAAGCTAAATAGATGACATGTCTGAAAGAAATCATTTAAAGGCTGCAAAACACATCACCTAAATGCCTCCATCAGTTTAAGGCATGCCCAGTTGGAAGGAGGCCCTGGGGGCAGCCCAGAGCACACTGGAGAGAGTACAACTCCTGGTTGGTCATGGAGAGCCTTGGGCTTCCCTCAGAGGAGCTGAAGGAGGTATGTGGTAAAGGGAAGTCTGGCCCTCTCTGCTAAGCCTGCAGCCCTAGCGACGTACTCCCAGTTAAGCAGACTGGGTTGCTGCCAGTGAGAACAGAACACTTGAGACCATGGCAGAAGTTCAGCCACCAGTAGGTCAGAAACTCTAAACATAGAGCTAATATTAAACCGTTTAGATCAGAGGTGTTCAACATTGGGGATCTGTAAAGGTGTAAAAATACTTCTATAAAGTATAGAAGTCTATACACTTCTATACGATTCCACACAGGATCTAACTCAAAATCAGACTTTTAAGATTTGTATTTGCAAATCATCTCACCAACTCTTTTCTTTCACTGTTTCTTGATCTAGCACATACATTCTAACTTTGTGGCTGTTTACATATTACAAAAAGCTTTAAGCCAGAGTCTTTCAAGGTTGTGCACTAAAGATAAACACAACAGGAAGTCGAAAAAATAAAATCCTCAACTGCAGACTGTCCTGCTATACTAATAGTAAATCTCGATTTAAAGCAAGGTAGGGTTTCAGCTCTTTTACAGTTTTCTGTGAGTTTATTTCAGATTAGATTCTTATGCTTAGATTAGGAGCATAAGAACTAAAAGCTGCTTCTCCATGTTTGGTTTTGGTTCTAGGTACGTAAAGTAAATTAGAGCAAGAAGACTTTAAGGCGGGCATACACTGTACTAGTTTTTGTACAGTCGTGCAAGATTTTTTTTGGATCGGGCTGAGTTTCAGCTTCATCATGCGTCCCGCGTCGTCTAGTGTACAGTGGGTTAAGAGGCAACCAGTGCCATCTCTCGGCGCCGAGGTCGACATGTGGTTTTTAGATATACAGTGAGAGCAGTTCGATCGAATCAGAGTGTCGGGCAGTAAGAACATGCATCGTCAGTTGTGAACTTTTAAACCCTGCTATTACATCATACAGTTTGCCCTGTAGCTTAGTACAATGATTTTAATAATCATACAGTGTATGCCCAGTAGATACACTGACAGCAAGTCTGTAATGTGTTTTTGAGCTAAGCCATTCAGTGATTTATAGAATAACATACTTATTTTTAAGTATATTCACTTAGTGACTGGGACTAAAACTGGCTGATGTGCTCCACTTTTTTTAGTTTTGGTGAGGACGTGGGCAGCAGCATTCTGGGTTAGCTGCAGCTGTCTTATCAACTTTTTTGACACTGTAGCAGTTTTATAAAAGATGAAAACATGAAATAGTTTTTCCAAGATCCTGCCAAGATATTAATCCTTTCATCCTTGAGATGTTCTTTAGGTAATATATTAATTTTATGTACCTCTAAAGGTTTAAATCTTGCGTCTAACATTACACCCAGATTTCAAATCTGATTGGTGGTTTCTAGCTGCATTAGCTGATGCTGCGTGCTAACTAAATTCTTCTTACATATTTAATTTATTTATGAAACCACCTTTTTGATTAAAGGTTTAGCGAGTCTATGCCTCTTACAGGTAACATAAGCTGGTCTAAGTTTGCCACCTGTATAACTGTGGCTCTAATGAGCTCATTAGTTCTCTCTGCTGCTGAGCTCAAGGTTCTTTAAAAGCAGAAGCGTGTCAAGACAAGTGTCATTGATGGTTTAATGTCCAGTCTAAGGAGGAAGGGGATAAGTATTTTCCTTGATTGCTTCTGCACTATGCAATTACCCCCTCCAGAAATCAGACTTGCACTCTGATCAAGTGCAAGGCCACCAGAGTGAGGCTTTTAATACATCTCCCGCTGATAAAGTTTATTCTGATAGCAGTGGCAATCCCACTTACCTCCTCTGATAGCTTCTCGAGCCTCTCGTCCAGTTCCAGCCGCTCAAACGCCCGCGCCTTTAGCCTGGCCAGGCCCTCCTCATAAGCTGCCTCTACGGCACTAGCTGCCACATTTGCAGCCACAGCCACAGCTGTGCTGGGGTTTCCATGGGTACCCGGGTCTGTGGATGTCATTGCTTTCTTCATAAAGATCTCCCCCAGGGGGAACTCCACATTTGGAATGTACCTGGCTGCAGAGTTGGAGTTAGCAGGCGTCAGGCTGAGGTCGTCTGCGCAGGGAAGCTCCCTGCAGGGAAAGTGCCGCTCCTTTAGAGCTGAAGGCCGAAGCGGTTCGAAAGGGTCGTTGTTGTTGGCAGGTGTGAGGAGAGCTCCCTCAGCCACTAGGGGCAGCAGAGCAGCAGCGTCACATACACTGTTGGATTTGGAGAGGACATAAAGGGTTTCATATGTGTGGTTGTATTCCAAGTGGGCTCGTAAGGATGAAAGGCTTCGGAAGCGCTTGTGCTCCCCGCAGCGAGGACAGCGGTATGGCAGGTCCAGAGAGGCCATTCCGTGCAGTAACTGCCGGAGGGGAAGGGGGCGCTCATGCGGCACAGTGGCAGCGCCAGTATGAGGGCAGGGTGGTGAGACCTCTCATGGCGAGAATGGGGCATCCAGGGCTAGTCAGCATGCGAAGGGGAGATCCCACCTTAAAATGAAAGAGCCAGGTCAGTCACATGACTGCACAGGAAACAGTCTCTTTACTCTGGAGGTCCTGTGATCCTGAATGGAGACAAACAAAAACAGTCAGAGTTAAAGAACTTCATCAAATAATTAAGCATTAGACACAACCTACAGATTTTCAGCCCTAATTTTTATGGCCAATGTTTGGACTGGTCAGAGCCTGAAAATTAAAATTCCTCCTTCACCATTTTCACCATACCTTTGCTGTTTCATACCACTCGGGGAACAGAAAGTAGCTGTCAAGATGCATAACATCAATTTGTATCTGATTTGGGGACATTATGTCGAATTGGTGAAAAAGCAGCTGAAAAATTCTGGCTTCAGGAGGTTACCTGGATGTGTTTCAGCAAACTAACTGTTTTTAATATTAGGCTTGTATTCCATGTGTAGCGCAACACATGACATTGAAGTCAGCATAGTTAACAGACTAATCATACTATCTAATGATATATAACACAAAAGTCTCCCTCTCACCCTTTGGTGTGTTCACAGTAGGGGTGTGCAAAATAATCGTGATGATGATGCATCGTGATTCTAATTTTCGTGATCTACTGCATCGATTCTTGATGCCAAGAATCGATTATTAATTTTAAAAAATGAATAAATAAAATTGCATGAATGGTTGGCGAACATCAGCCAAAAACAAGTGCAATACCACTTCCAGTCCAGTAGATGTCGCTGCAAATGTGTTGACGCACGCTGCCTTGTGTCACAAGCATTTCCGGCCGTGGGATACTGTGCCGAGTCATTCAAAAACAAAACATGGAGGAGAAAATATTGCAATGCATCGCAATAATTCAAGTATCGTGATGCATCGTGATAGAATCGCATCGTGGCCTGTGAATCGTGATTCGAATCGAATCGTGACTTCTTTGGCAATACCCACCTCTAGTTCACAGTGGCCCTGATAGACTTTGAAGAGTCAACGCTAGAAAGCCCCAGGGTAAGATTTTATTAGGGTGCATTTACAGATGAAAAAATATTGGATTTTTTCCTTTTCTGACCAACGAGTCTGGCTGAAAATTTTCAGAATGATTCATTTCTCTGTGCTTCAATATTTTTGCTAAATATTAGAAAATAAATCATTTACACTGGATCTAACAAATTCCTGTAAACAATTCCCTTTAATTGTTTTTACCTTCTCATCATTTTGAAATGACCAGGTTCAATTCAATTCAGTTTATTTATATAGCGCCAAATTCACAACACATGTCATCTCAAGGCACTTTACAATTCAACCAGATCATACAGTAAAATTGATTCAAAGTTCTCTATCTGAGGAAAACCAGTTGATTGTATCGATTCATTCACTCCAAGGCAATACCTCACACTAAGCATGCTTGTAGCGACAGTGGAGAGGAAAAACTCTCTTTTAACAGGAAGAAACCTCCAGCAGAACCAGGCTCGGTGTGAGCGGCCATCTGCCGAGGCAGACTGGGGTTCAAGGAGACTGAAGCAGACATACAGAAAGAAATGGAGATACAAAAGGCAACTGTAGACAAACTCCACAAGCGGCCCCATCCAGTAAACACACAGCCAGGCAGACGAGCTCCGAGCCAGCTCCCATGTCAGAGGATTAAGAGAGCACATCCAGCCAGTCACAGTCAGAGAAACAGGACAATACTGAAAAACAGGCAGGGCTCAAACATCTTTAAACAAAGGTGTGATGGCAGCAGCACAGGTCACACCAGAGAGCACTACTCTCAGGATTTACTTATCTAATTTACTGTTATTTCCTCTTTTTCAGATTAGTAAATTAGCAAAACGACCATCCCAAACTTTTAGGAAAAAAATCAGCCACAAGTGAAGAAATACATCAAAACAACTGATGCATGCAGCATACAGGAAGCCACTGTTTATTCTATTTCATATTCGAAAGAAAAAAAAAATCAATAATAGTTTAAACATTTAATAGAGCGGAAACATGAGTTTTAGTGAGACTTGTAACATCACTGATATATCTGATATATGTACTGATATATCTAGATGATGACTCTAAAATACCAGAAAATGGAAACGTTAAAGCTAAGGAGATGCTCACTGATACCAGCATAATCTGTCTTGGGCTTTCAAGGTCAAACAAGAACATCTAGACAAAAAAAAACCTGAAAAAAATGTGTCTTTTAGTTGACTTACAACAGTCTCAGGTAGCTCTTCTGTTGCCATCCCTTTTCCTCACTGAGAGAAAATGCTTAACGTTTTATACACTGTAAGAAAGTGTTCACTCCAGAGTGGCCAACTTTTATCATTCCTATCTCTGATCTGTCAAACACACAATTCAACCAATCCAAACAAAAAGCGAAGGCAGGGGGCGGGTCGTTAAGGCTGCCGTGGTGACCGTTAACCTGACAACAGCCAGATGCATGTCTCGCTCCGCCTAGCTCCGCTCACATACATCTGGGAACCCGTCATAGGAATTGCCTTTACTGAAGGCTGGGCCTTATCAAAACTCCTTGCATATGATTGGATAAGCCACTTGTCTGTCATCTTTATTGACGTGCTATTTTAACCACTCACACTGAAGCTAACCCGTGATGCTGTGAGAGGAGGAGCCATTTGGTAGATCAAGCTCTTGCCAAATCCGGTCGGGAGAAGGGCGAAAACATCGTTTCCACCAACAAAAGCCTTCAAAGCCGTTCTCTGATGTTCTTTTGATGAAACAATATCAGACAGATTGGACAACACAGAAGAAATAGCAGCTTCAATGCTAACGCTTGCTTCCTCAATGCGAGCCGCCATTGTTGTTGGAATCTCATGGTCGCTTCTCCACTCCAGGACACACCCACCCTGCGTCCTGATTGGACAGACCATAAATTCGGTTGGGGAAATCACTTTCAATGAGCGGGTTCCCAGATGTATGTGAGTGGAGCTGGGCGGAGCGAGACATGCATCTGGCTGTTGTCAGGTTAGGTGACCGTAGCTGATGCTGCATGAATATGACGACTGTTTTCAAAAGTGCTGATGGAACAAACAAGAGTGAGGAGGAAGCAGCGCGATCAATTTCTGTTGGAGACTAAGATCTGAAGTCAACAATGGAGTAAACATTCATGCTTGGAGACTTAACTGCATTAGCAAGAAGCTAAGAGTGTAACTATTGCTGTGACATCACAGCAACAACAAAGCTTAGGGTTTGTACTTACACCCCTCTCTCTGTCTCTCTGACCCACCCTGCCCCAAGACCCTAAACCTGTGCTGATCTGATCCTTATGCTCCCATAGCTGAATCAAGAGTTTATATCGTCATTTTGATGCAATCGTAACAGTTTTCTGGGAGAAACCACCTTTACATACACATGCAATACACAGAAATACATTAATAACACTTTAATTACATCAGAGAAAACTGAAAATGTAACACAAGAACAAATGTTGATGAACTGTAACATGCAGTATTTAAAGAAAGTGCAGTTTGTGCTGAAATGGGCTGGAGGTGTAGTGGATTTTTTAGAAGGGATGTTTAGTTATTGCCAGCAGGGAGGTGATCACCTTTTCAACTTTGGGAAACAAACTTTTCTTCAGTCTATTAGTTTCTGATCAGAGGTGGGCAGAGTATCCAAAGCTTACATTACTCAAGTTACAGTAAAAAAGTGTTTGGTTAAAAGGCTCCTCAAATACTAGGCAAATGATCTCCTTACTAACCAAGACCATAACAATTGAATTAATACTTTACAAAATTATGTAAAATTTAACAAATTATCAATTGATATACAATTTCTGGTGTTCAAAGCATAAAAGTAAACATAACATACAGTGATTACACACACAAACAAATTAGGTGGAACAAACACTCTTCAAAGTACATTTTTATTTATGAAATTTGGAAAATCAATACTTATAGTATGTAAGAACAGGTTAAATTGCAGTATAAAAAGCATTTAACCAATAAGCCATGATTACAAAAAGGAAGAAAGTATTTCTCTTAATGGTGCAGATTTATTTAAAACACAATGGGGGGAGCAGCCAGACATTTTACTCAAATAAGAGTAGTGAAAGTTTATTATATTTTTACTTATGCAAAAGTAAAAAGTGCAACGCTTTAAAACTACTCAAGTAAGTTTCTCAAGTAAATGTAACTGAGTAAATATAACTACTTACTACCCACCTCGGTTTCTGATGCAATAATACTGAATTGTTTTCCTGATGGTTGGGACAGGTGGTGCTGCAGTAGTTAGATCTACTAGTATGAATTATTACTTTAGCCTGACATCAGTGCTCTTGTTAAAGTTTTATAAATAGATTTCATTCTCTAAGCACTGTAGGAGTAGTCACAGAGCCATTTTTAAGCCGGAGACAAAAAAAAAATGTTGAGAAAGTGTCTACAGAATCTTTATGCTTTACATTTATTTACATTACTATGAATAATGGTTCATCCAGTCAGCCGGGTTCAGAGAGTCCTGTTGAAAACAAGCATATAAATAAACTGCTGAGTATAAAACCATGTGTTTTTATTGTAGTCTAGGTATTTATAAACTTAGGTCATTATATATGCAGTTATTTGCCTTTTCAAAGATAATCTATTGCTTTTTTTATACACGATGTACATTTTGTGACCTTTCAAAATCACTACACTCAGTTGTCATTTAATCCGTCTGCCATTTTGGAAAACTACTGTATTTTTTTTCTGTTGTAAACTCTTTCCTTGCTTGTGTCTGGTACTGATACAACTTAAATTCCTCACTTCAGAGCAATAAAGGACAATTTATTTTGTTTTATTCTATTGCATGTAACTTTTTAATAGCATAATTGTTGCACATTTGTCAGTAAAAAGCAGTAGTGGGTGTAACTGCAGAGCCAAGTATGCGGGTTACACCCATGAAAAACTTCCAAAACCTACTGGAATATGCCAAGCAGTTTTGGAAGTAGTGCAATAGTCCAGCCGAAGGCAAAAGTGGCATAAGCTGCGGCTTAGAGCCCCAAACCAACATTTTTTATTTTTTTTTTCAGTTTGCTGGTTTAATCCATCTTCTCCCATTTATTCAGTTAGAGTTGCCGTGGGGCCGGTCTCCACCCAACAAAAAGACACACAACCATGCAAACACACACTCACTCCTATGGACAATTTAGAGAAGTCAATTAACCAAACAGTCATGTTTTTGGACTGTGGGAGGAAGCTGGAGTACTCGGAGAGAACCCAAGCATGCACAGGGAGAACATGCAAACTCCATGTAGAAAGAGTTGACTGGGACTTGAACCAAGAAGCTTCTTGTTGCAAGGCAGCAGTGCTTCCCACTGCAGCACCATGCAGCCATTTCCTGGTTTCAGAGTAAAGAAATTAAATGATTTTGAACTATCTATACTCAAATTATGTTCACTTTTCACCATTAGTTTCTCAGTTGACTCAAAGATCGACTGCAAAGTCTGCTTAAGTGCACAGCAGCACTGATTAGTTGCACCTTGGATGCAATAGAGCCATCATGAGCAAGAGAGGTGAAACCCAGTAATCACAGCTTAACATCTTGAGCCTGAGTCGAGTCAGACTTGGGAATCCAAGTCTGGCTTTTCTAAGCATTTTTTATATTTTTTTTTGTACAGGCCTATTTCAATAATTGATTTATTATTTAATCATTCTGTTTAAGCATGGTTGTAAGCAATGTCTGACTTGTATTCTTTTGCCTGGTTTAAGTTATTTCTGTGACCATTGTGGGTTTTCCTTTCATCGAACAAGAGCTACCAACAATTTTGTCCACATGTATAAAAGAGGAGCTGTCCTCTGTTGGCTGCCATGCCTTGCTGAGTTTACGCAACTCGAAAAATTTATCAAACCATATTTGTCAGTGAAATACGGAACCATAACTGACTGCTTAAAAGCAATGTGTCCACTATGTTCTTTATGATGATAATAGATTTTGCCATAATGATAAAAAAAAAATCCTACTTATACATGTTGTCTTTGTCAAATATCAACATTTGTTAGATTTGTTTAATGGTCTGAAAGATGCAGCTATAAAAAGTATCAAAAGAGTGAAAATCTGCAAGGGGCAAACATTTTTTAACTACTGAACTGTTTCAAAGGTGTTTAAATGAATTAACAAGTTTATTTCTAACAATATGTTTTGTTTATTGCACAAATTAATCTTTGCTTTACTTTGCAGAAGAGAAGAACATCCCTATTGCAACGTTTTTTGAATATGCAATAGCCTTTCTAATACGAGGTGGACTCATCCTAAAGCATGGGCGTAGGTTTGCATAGGGATCAAAGAGACATGTCCCCACCAAAATTTTGGCCCGACCTACTTGTCCCTACCAATAATTCTACGTAAATAACATGTTTATAATTTATAATACAGCGTTGTTGCAGCAGTTGCTTCTTCTCACAACCTGTATATTGAAGTTAATATTTTAAATGCTGTGTCAGTTCCTAAGATAAATAAATACACAAAATAAATAAATAAATACACAAACAACAGACATATTTAGACTATATTTGGTTAAAAAGGCACATATTTACCTTCCGTCTTAGTCACTGGTAAGTTCAAATGTAACCCTTCTCAAAGTGTTAAGTTGTCCCATATTATTCCGAGCCACTCATGCTTCAAACATTGATAAACAGCATCTTGTGTGTGCAGTGCTTATAAGATTTGTATAAATTTAGCAAAAAATACAGTTTTCTCTTTAAACAAAATGCGTCCTGTTGCTCACATCAAGCATAACTGACATCAGACCAATTCAACTTAAGACCAATAGTGTCCCTATCAAACTTGAGATCAAACCTACGCCCTTGTCCTAAAGGCTAATTTGGAAATGAATAAACTAAAGAACCAAAAGGATAATTTTTCCTACAAATACCCAGAACTGTTTCAACATAATATATCGGACCTCAGTTGGTCTGCCTGTGAACTGCTACCCAAATAGTGCAGCATGCAGTATTTTTAATCTTAAGTTTACCCATTTTACATTTGGGTAGAAATCAAAACCCTAAACTGGAGCCTTCATAAGTTTTTTCTTTTTTCTTTTTTCAACATCATAGAGCAGCTGTGAATGAGGAAAACAGCCCCTATTAGGAGTTTAATGACAAGTCACAGATGCAAACCATTCATGGACTGGAAATCCCCCTGAAATCACCAAGGCTGTTATTAGACGTCTGGTAAGGTTGGATCAGGAAGCCGACTGGCAAGCTGTGCCCAAGTATTAAACAGACAGAATTACACCGACCCCTTCACCAAACTGCCAGCAGCAGATATTACCACCCCAAACCCTTACAGAGCTGTATTATTCACTTTATTCCTTTATATTGTGGCAAATGATGCATCAGCAGCTCTTTTTTATTTTCCCTAACTGCTTTAATCATTCTTGCACAGATATATGTAACAGACGTAGACGATGCAGGCATTAACTATTCTAACTCTGATGTAAAACACAAGGAAATGCTTTTCTCAAATGAACCCAGAGTGCCCTATGGTGGTTTTAAAACAAATTCTCCTTTAATTAAGCAAAGAAAAAAAAATGATTCTTGCCCACTCTCTGCAATGATCACAGGCCTATGCTGCAAAAGACATGTTGACTAACCAATCACAAATTTATACATAAATGCTGACCAAACAGCATTCAAATGATGGTGAAATAGGCTGAAATAGGTCGCTCTGGGCTGAGCCACTTCAGATTTAGAGAGGAAATAACTTCACATCTTAAAATAGTTCACTCCCAGAGCTGCACAGTAAAATGCAGACAAGTTAATATTACACTGCTGTCTTCTGCTCACCACATCTCTGTCCCTTTCTATGCACCTTGGGAGTCAGTCAAGTTGTGCCACAGACTTCTGGATCTCTGTTAAGTTCACCATAAAATTCCATCGACTTTCTTTTTACTAAATAGTTTCTTCATTATTTTTGTCATTTGTTCAGCCGATAATGAAAAGGTGTTATCAGCTACATGGATTTGTACCCTTTAGATGGGATTTAAATCAGTTAGTTAAAAAAATAACATGGTCATACCCTATAGGTTGAAAGAGAAAATCCCTTTATATCTTGTTTATATCTTCACTTTGTTTACTATGATTGGATGGATTGGTGAAATTGAAAAAAAAAAATGTTTCAGTGTGAAAATCCCATAAAAAGAGAATCCTGAAAAGTTAAATGAAAATAATAAATACCACGTCAGTCTTTTGAGTCTTTAGACCAGTGTCATCTTAAAAGCTCAGCAATACTGTAGCTTATCAGCAGGAAATGCTCAATTGTGTCCTGAATGTTAATATATAACATTTTGTAAATGATTACGTAAAGTATAGCTGAGCTTTTTTTGCAAATGCAGATAATGGAGGGATTCACAAACAAATGCAGAGTGGAGTAGCCTAATGCTTGAATGTAAGGGATGTATTTTTACACTAAATTTATACAGTAGTGTTGACATAGAAAAGGGATCTCCTGATGCTCTTGGCCTCCTCTAGCAGCTATATGTTTGCCCACAATCCATTGCATGACGACCCTATAAGCACTGTCCACATCATAGAGTTTAACTATTAAACAGTTTGTACTGTGTGTGACACACACTAATATCTTCACCTTTATATGTTTTGGATTTTATAATGGAGTAATTTGACCAGAACTATTCATGCGTTTCTCTCTCATGTAATGACATCTGTAAGGGGCTGTCAAGTTTCAGTACAATAATCTGGGTCTCCTTTCCAACCCTGGATAGAGTTCTTACAGCTGAACACATGAAAGGTTAAGGGATTATAGGTAAGAACAGAAGCTAGGAGCTCTGATTTTAAGTATTTGGATCAAGCCACTGAGCCCCGCAGGGTGATTCCTTCATGTTTACGGTTGACGTGCAATAATTTGGATCTGTATTTTGAGGTCTATGATATTCTCTTCTAATGAACCCTATTTAGAGGCACCCCTTTGTACCTTTGTTGAAAATAGTTCTACCAAAATTATCTCTACTCTATACAGTAGAGATAATAAAGGGAGATCAACTGTTTCTGAGTCTAGGTCAGTGCTTTTTTTAATAACCAATACTCTAATAGTCTTAAGTGAATATGTTCTATTAAGCCAATTAGTATGCATACATATTAAGTATATTAAGTGAACCAACAATAATAAAAATGGGGTTTCATTAAAAGCTATATTTATTTAGCATTCCTCTCTTTTCACCAACAGCCTGAGGCTTTGGTTTCAAATAAATGTTGTAAAACTACATCAGCTCTCTCTCTCTCTCTCTCTCTCTGGAGCACTATCATGCAGTCAGGTGAGATTTATTTCCGTGAGCCAGCTCTCTCTGACACAAATTTGTTTTGTTTGGAGGTGTGAGAAGGAGCATGACTCAAGGTGCATCTCAGTGAGCATGCCAGGCCCCTGAAAAGCTTCACCGAGACATGCTGCAGCTCTCAACTGGCACGTTGCAGTGCAACACTGGAGGTGGCTGGTGTTTATGAGAGGTGCGACACGACCACTGTCCCACAAATGGAGCCGGGTTTTTTTCTCAGCTGGCACTTTGAGTTTGAAAAAGACGCCCCTCACAATCCAATGCAATTTTATTTGTTAAGCACTTATTAAACAACCACAGCTGAACAAAGTGCTATACAGATAAAAACAAAACAGCTTTTATGTTTTTTGTTGTTTTTTTTATGGGTAAAAGTAACAAAATCAAAAGAATTAATTGGGGTAAAAGATAAAAGGAATAAAGGGGATAAAATAAAGACCAGTGTCTTGCTAGGTGTCAAAAGCCAAAGCGAAAAGGTTGATTATGACAGAATAAAATCAGTCAGAGAGGAGGCCTGTCTGATGTGCTGAGGCAGGTCGTGCTTTGGAGCTAAAATGGCGAAAGCGCGGTCCCCTCTGAGCTTCCGGCTAGTTTTAAGCTCTCTCAGGAGCAGCTGACCTGCTGACCTGAGAGAGAGTAGGTATATAAGGATGTTGAAGCTCAGAGAGGTACGGTGGGGAAAAACCAGTCAGTGATGCAAATAAAATAATTTTGAAATTAATTCTAAAATATACGGGTTTGTTTCCATAGTCAATGTCTGAAACCAATCAGTCAGCAGTGGCTAAGAAATGGCTAAACAAAGGTCTTCTAAATTCTCTTATTTATATTCTCCTGTGTACAGTTGCATATAAAATCTGAGGAGTATATATGCAACTGTTTTGACTTTTTACAGGTTTATTGTTTTGTAAAAACCAATATAACTCATAGCATATAAGTTTTTATTATGATAGAATAAAAAGTATTATTTTAAGTAAAAAAAAAACACATTCATAGCTCAAAAAAGGATGATTATAAGGTAACGATGAACAAACACCAAATATTCCTACTATTGTGCTAAAAAAAGTTTGCCCCCTTTCATTATTAAGCATAATTAATATATTAAAAACAAAACAAAAGTCACTTCTATGTGAAATGTCATTTTTAAAGAGATTGTACTTCTCCCACTACTTTCAAACTAAGAATGATCAGTGATGTGCTACTGTATTTTTTAAATAAAGTGGAGTTTGATCTCATACATACACAGGTCTACTGTTTATCGGCATGTTTACTGTAGGGAATCACAAAAATAGTCTGATGGCATGAAATAAATGAAAAGATCTTAAAAGGCAACAAATCATATCCTGATTTAAGCAAAAAAAGCAAGAATGGATGGGTCCATCAAGTCTACCTGAATGGAAAAGGCTACAAACAGCTCCACCATACACAAATAAAGTAGCAATCCCAACAACACAAGGGATGAAACTATTAATCAGATTAATTGTGATAATTCAATTATTAAAATAATAATGGTCAACTAATTAAGTAAACGTTAAATCGTTAACTGGATTGTAGAGACTCTAAAATATGCCTCTAGCTGACAGAGTAACACACTTGGAGCAGAATTTTGCATTTATGCTTTATCCAGAACTCCTCAAGTGGAACTTTTTTTGTTTCACCTGGTTTAATGTCCTAAAAAATCTTCTTTAAGCAACCTTTGGGTATCCGATCGTATATTTATGTATTTTCATGAAGTGTTTCTCTTGGAAAGACTGAATGTTCGTGTGTAAGGAGTCTTTATAATGCTGAGGTGGGGCAGGACCTAGTCAGAATCACACAGGGAACTGTCTTTGGCTGTTCTGTGTCATTCTCCTATGCAGAGAGAATTAAATATTTTTCTTTCTTACTCTCAGTGCTTTTTTTACTCCACAGCAACCTTTGGGTATCCGATTATTAATTGATTAATCAAAAAACATTATTGACAGATGAATCAATTTACAAAAAATCGTTATTTGCAGCTCTAAACAACACAGCACCAAGACCACATGAGTCACTCATCCAAGAGGTTTTAAAAGAACCAAAAGGAACAAAATCTTAAGCACTGCAGACCTCACTTGCCT
The DNA here is from genome assembly GCF_000732505.1 of Cyprinodon variegatus. NCBI lineage: Eukaryota > Metazoa > Chordata > Actinopteri > Cyprinodontiformes > Cyprinodontidae > Cyprinodon > Cyprinodon variegatus. The sequence continues at coordinate 669,949 of NW_015150779.1, forward strand.
CAGTTAAGATTTGCATTCAACAATAAGAAAGAGGCTGGGCAGAATTTACCGTTGCAAGAAAAAGAAAGAAAGAAAAAAACTGATAACCAATGAGGTTATTTAAAGCGCACCAGGCTGACACCAAAAAAATGAAGGTTCTGGACTAGCTTAGTCAAAGTTCAGACCTAAATCTGCTGCAGATATCCTGCCTCATGAACATGAATACACCATCCATGTTTATACCACCCTGAGGTGGCTGAAATAAACTTTACCTTAAATTATGGGAAATTATCAATCCATTGCCAGTAATTAGAAACAAAATACTTGGGAGCAATTGTTGTGACTGGGGATACAATTAATCTTTAGGGTGAGTAACTTTTAACAAAGCTTTAGGATAGTCAGACAAAGAGGGCAGCTACAGCTCTTTGCCCACCTTTAAACCGCATTTTACTCATTTTAGTGACCTATAGAACACTTTCTAGTTGAAAGAAGTGTAAAATATAATTGTGAATACTAAACTCTTATTTTGATGTATTGCAGAGGGCAGTTCTTGAGAACACAAAGCATTAATAAAGTGCTTTTTGTTATTTCAACAGACAAAGCAAAGGTAAACATTTGAAAAGCAACACTTTTCAAATGTTGATCTTTATTGTAAACCAGCAATTTAGATGAAACAAGACCAGTGAAAAATTACAGAAATAATTAGTACAAGATCCAAAGGGCTAATCATCCATCCATTTTTCTGTTACGCTTATCCCTTCTGGGGTCATGAGGGGTGCTGGTGCCTCTCTCCAGCTGTCTACGGGCAAGAGGCGGGGTACACCCTGGACAAGTTGCCAGTCTATCGCAGAGCAACACAGAGACAAACAGGACAAATAAAAATTCACACACACTCACACCTAAGGAGAATTTAGCGGAGCCAATTAACCTAACAGTCATGTTTTTGGACTGTGGAAGGAAGCCGGAGTACCCAGAGGGAACCCACACATGCACAGGGAGAACATGCAAACTTCTTGCAGAAAGACCCTGTGCCAGAAATCAGACATTCTTGCTGCAAAGCAGCAGTTCTACCCGCTGTTCCACTCTGCATGTAGCAAATAAAACTGATGTTTTAGAGCCGATTTACATGTCATCATTATCAAAATCTTCAAAACATACATTTGGATTGGCAATACAAGGATCTAGAGTAGGACCAGTGTGATCATTCATGAGAACAGTTTCTCAATGGTGCAGATTAAAACCATTTCTTTGGTCGCACCAGTGTGATCAGCAGTTGGACATAAAATTCTAAAAAATAAAAAGAGTTGAACCCTATTTTTGTATACAGTTTTTTAAGATTTTTTTATTACATATTTATTAAAAGATATATTGCAACAGATTTGTCATCCGTCATAATTTCAGGGAGAAAATGTTATTGAAATTCTCCAGGAAATTATCAGATGTCCAAGGATGTCTAAGGAGGTAACACATCAAGATGAACTAATAAATTAGAAAATATTAAAGCTTGTTTGTGGTTTGATTAACTCTCTTTATTACAAATAATTTTACAATGTCTGGAAGTCTTTGATGCTGGAGAGAGTAAGGCCAATGAAAAAGAAAGACAAAGTACAGGACTTTGGCACCTGAGGAGTACAGTATGTAACTGCTTAATAAAACACATGGACTTGTAATTTAAACATTATTTTTTCTTAAGCTCTTGTATATTTATTTATCCAGAAAGTTTTTAAGTGCTCAGTTAAACACTTTTAGCACCAAAAGTCACAAACTAAGTTCTTGTAGAATTGTGCTGTAAATAAACAATGTTATTATAGGCAAATTATTAGTTAATCCTTTGTTCTATATAGTCTATATGAACAATAGATTAAAAAAAGCTGCAGTGCTAAACGTGAATAAGGTGTACCAATATTTTTGTGCACCAACACAAAAAAATTGGAGGCAAAGCTGCAACAAAACAAAGAAATGGGTCTAAACTAATGAAAAAATATTCAAAACACAGTTGCATATCTGGAGACTTCTGTTTAAAAAGGCATAATTTTTTGCTTACTTTTGCAGAAATTGTGTTTTATACTCAGAGTTCTAAGACTAATTTAATGTTGACTAAACTTCTATATGTTCCTTGATATGATAATGTAATACATTTGACTGCCCAAATGTGACCAGAGACCTTTAAGAAGAGTCGACAATAGCTGCTACACATGTGGACAAAAATATTGATACCAATCAGTTAATGAAATAAAAACTCACAGTGGTCACAGAAATAACTAGAATCTGACAAAAAAATCTAATTTCTATGAAAATGAAATGAAAGTCATACATTGCTTTTTAACTATGATTCAACAGAAAAAAATAAAATAAAAACTCTCAGATGATGGTACCCTCATCTAAATATTTTGTCGTCCTTGACCTTGTGAGGCCATCTCTGCAATAAAACTATCCCTGTAACTGTCAGTGGGTGATACAAAACATTTTGCCCTCATGTGTAGTTTCATTGTATCATAAGCCAAACCTAAAGAAGCTTGGTGGGCCTTACCTTTAACTATTCCCTCAGGAACAATCACAATGATTTATCTAAAGGTAATTGATTACTAAATTGAGGCGTTTAAATAAATATTACCAAATAATGTTTATTTACCTCTTGGATGTGCATTGTGAATTGGTTTCAATAAATTTCAATTGCTCTAAATTAGTTAAACCTAATCTGATTCATTCTAACCTCTTCAAGATCAAATTTGGTTCCCAAACATAAAATCCATGATGAACCGTGATATTGTTGTATCAGTTTATTGATTATAGTTTTCAACCATTTTTCATTCCTTCTTCTTGTGAACAAAGTAGCTTAGTAAATTGACTTTCAATAGTTCAGCTAAGAGTTTTTAACAGAGTCATGTTGGACTTGGAGAAGAAGGATTTTTGTTACTTAATTCCTATATTTTGAATGGAAGTTGATCCGAATAGAAATTCTCGAGATACAGCTCACTTCCTAACCTGATGTGCTTTTTCTTTTTCACAAATTTTTTTAAGTAATAAAAAATGCTGCCATGAATTTACAGGCTTGGAATTTGACAAGGTGACACTAATATACAAAAACTATGGCTTGATGTAAACTATTCCACCATAATTCTATTTATTTGGGGACATTGTCAAAACAAGACGTTTATTTATTTATGCATTTAGAATTTGATGACAAAGCTGTGAGCGGTGGCTGCTAAAACAGAGATGCATTACATAGAGATCATTTTTTCCCCCGATACTATATGATACCTGGTCTGAGTATATCGACTGATATCCCATATCTGATCCGATTCAACTGGTCAATGGATGAACCATATATCTTTCCATGTGAGTGAAGGCTTTAGCCTTGATATAAAAGTTGGTAAAAAGGATAAATCAACAAAGATATAAATGTCCTTTATGTTATTTATTAACAGATAAGCAGCAAAAAGAAATAAATAACAGTTCACTGTAAAGTGCTTTGGAATGAATCTCAGATATTCGATCCAGATAATTAGTCAATATTCGGAGTCGACATCGGATCCATGTATTGGATCGATGCATCTCTTCACTAAAGCAATATCAGTATTTTAGTGATCTAAAGAGAACATTTAAAGCTTTTAATCATCTAAATGCTTGTAAACCATTAACTATTAATTATGTACAAAGATTTAGTTGTCTTACAATCACTTTAATAGTTTGGTAGAAACGTTTTGTAAAACTTTTCAGGAGTTTTTAATATTTTTTCGAGCATTTTGTACTTTTTATATAATATCCATGGACTTTTGTCTGTTGGTTGACAGGGAACCATCGGCACATCAACATCAACAAAACTAAGGGGATGGTGATTGGCTTCTACAGGAGGTCAACCACCTATAACATATAGTAAGTTCTAACTTGATACTTGCTTTGATAAAAATAACTACAAAAGAGAATAGACAATATTTAATGAGTAAACATTTTCAACATTTGTATTTTAAAACGTTATCATTATTATTATTACTACATAATCAAAGATTTGCAAAGTTCAAGGGCCTGTGGTCCCTGCTTGAATAATTTCCATGAAGAAAGACTTTACACCTATTAGGTAAGTATATATTTCAATATTCCACACATTTTTTTCTAAGCTGCACATGCTTTGTAGCAGATTTGTCCCGTCATTCTTCCAGAGCAGGGTGACATGCCGCCTCAGTGCGGCAGGCTTCTTAATTAGCTACTGTACATTAAGCCCTGTGTGCTACAGCCAGATCAAGATGAGAAAAGGGCCAGCAGAGAACATTGGATTGAAACAATGCGGTAAATAGCTTCTATGATCTGCATGAAAAACAAACATCTCCTTTGTTCTTTAATCCTGGGCATGTGTTGGTGTAACACTGTAGTGACTGGCAGAGGGCATTGGGGAAGATACATGCATGCAGTTCTGGTTACATGAATAAAATATGCCAGTTTGAATTAGGGGAATATTCAATATGTTATTTGAAAGATGCATATTTCATGAAAAACCTCTTACAAGATGGGAATAGTTTCAGATCTTGAATAACCAAGGGCTGACTAAGGAGCCGGATCGCTCATCTTTACATGATGGCTGGTGGACAGTCTCACAGCCTGATGCCACACTCAAGGAACAGTCAGTCAGGGGACACAAAAGGCAGCTATGCAAAAAAATCCTCAAAGTAAACTCTAAGACAGGGGTCGGCAACCCGCGGCTCCAGAGCCGCATGCGGCTCTTTAGCGTTCCCCTTGCGGCTCCCTGGAGCTTTTTCAAAAATTTCTGAAAATCGATTTTTTTTTTTTCTTTTGTTTTAATATGGTGTGCAGGAGGTAAAAAAAATAATAATTATGTTTTCCAATGCTGTAAACATTTGTGTAATAAATAAATTTCAACAATAATTTGCATCATAGCCATAGAGATCAGTGGTTATAACTTGCAACCAGAGCTGCCCAGTGCCAGGCTGCTGGAGTGTCTCAGACCATGGATCCCAAAGGGAAAAAAAGGAAGATAGCTGATGAGAAAAGAGGATTCATAGGATGGACTGAATTATTTTCTTTCATTACCAATGCGGAACGATTGCCTGCATTTTTGCTCGGTAATGAGAGGTTGGCAAAAAATAAAAATAAAAATTTGGAAAGGCATTTCCAGGGAAGGCAAGCTAAATATGCAGCCAACAACCAAGCTGAGAGGGAGAGAAAAATGGTGATTGCAGAACTTCTGGATAAATTAGAGGAGAGCAAATGTAGATTTAAGAAGTTGATTACATCTCCAAACTCCACTACTGCTGCTAGTTTTGTTGCAAGGATGGAAAACCGTCCACAGATCGAACAGGTAGAGCTCTGATGCAGAGATGGGAACTTTCTTGCATTTTTTCCACAAATCCTAACTATAAATCACACCAAGGAACGCTGGGATGGGGGATTTCAGGGTTAGAGAGCTCTGCTCTGATGGGTGTCAGTTCCTGCTTGGTTCCTCATGACTCAATCAACTCCTCCCAACAGAAACACGTCCACCATGGAAAGATTCCTTGATCCTGTTTCTATAATTTTGTCAGTGCAACAAAACTTAAACCGTGCGGTGAAGGCCAGTTAAGCGGCGCGCGGTGAAGCAGCGCGGTGAGAGCGTTCACTGCTCGTCCCCCACCTCATGCTGCTATGTGACATTTGCTCCAGGATAAAGATTCAATCGTGAATGCCTATTATATATTTAAGCCCACATAGTCATTTTCTATAGTGGGATAATACACTCAGAGTCTTATACATGCCCATACGGGGCATGTATAAGACTTTTACATTTTTGCGGCTCTAGACAGATTTATTTTTTGTTTTTTTGGTCCAATATGGCTCTTTGAGCAGTTTGGGTTGCCGACCCCTGCTCTAAGAGGAAGCAATTGATGACAAGCAGCGATAAAACAAAATAATGTGTGATTTAGTGGTCCAGATCTTCTAATTCTGGTTTTCTCTGTCTTGGGGATCAACCATTAGAAACAGAAATCACAATTTCCAGTGAAAACTACTCAGGTCTTGTTAGTGGACAATGTCTGCAACATGATATTTACATCCAACTGGGCAACAGACAGGTAGTCAGGTTACAGTGTCTGGCAATAATTAAACAATGTTAAGCTTTTTCACATCTTTTATAAGTTCCAACCACAAACGACCGTATATTCATTTTGGTAAATGCATTTATGCAACTTTGTCGCCTCTTGACGGGGACTCCCTTGAAAAAGAGTTTTTTTTTTCAACTCAATGGGATTTTTTTTCCAGGTTAATTAAAGTTTAATAACTTAAAATAAGTGAGAGAGCATAATAATAAACTGTAAATCTGTAAAGTGTGCTCTCCATTTGTAATTAGCCCCCTGAAAGAGTTGCAGTTACAGGTGCAATTTTTTTGAGTGTATGTCTTTATCATATTAGCAGATCTAGACAGGACATCAGTTGCCTGTTCTCATTTGCAAAACATGCTAAACTCATTCAGACAGGATAAAGGGCATCACATACGAATCAATGCCAAAGATTTATAAAGGCTTTTTTTTCCTCTCTTTTCCAAGCCACTGACAGATTTTAGCTTGTTTTTTTTCTATATCCAGGCATCTATCAACTCTGTCCAGCTTCAAAACAATGGAAGATAGACAGGGAATTATTGAGGAGTATACAGAAGCAACTTAATGCCAAGATAAGACAAAGCAAGTGGGCATACTGTACAGGAGGAAGATGGAAAGCAAGCTCCAGTAGAATGATCTGTTGTCAGGGTTGAAGTAGATTACAGGCTTCCAGCAGAAGGATGATCAGACAGATGGAAGTCTAGACAGAGCAAATTAACTGATCATTGTTTTAAACAAGAATTAGCCTGACTTACTCTTGAAAAGTCCTTGAAAATAAGGAGGCCGGAAGAGTTTTGGCTGTGAATTCAAACAGGTCTAACTGTTTCTCTGCAGCTTTCTCCACCATACGCTCTATTCACATACTTGTATTATATTAAACTGAACTTCCAATATTCACCACTCTTCGACACTATTTCCTCTGATAATGGAGCAGCCGGCTTGCTTGGTCTCAAAAGCAAGCTGGCTTGGTTATCCCAAGCTATCCTTGGGATAACCAAGGACAGCTTGGATACATCGGACCTATCCTTCAAATCGGGCCAAAAGAAGGACGCATTTGTAGGCTGCATAACGAGGACCCTTGGAATCCGACCAGACCTGAGCGCCACGTATGACTTAATCGACCTTTGAATCTGGCCTTCGGAGGACGCAGCCCATGAATTCAAACAGAGCCTCAGATGGAGGCATCAATAATCACCTGGATCAAATACTACCTGACAAATAGACCACAGTTTGTTAGATTGAAGGGTTAGCTGTCTAGTCAATTAGTTAGCAGCACGGGAGCACCACAGGGGACGGTACTCTCACCATACCTTTTAACTCCTCTAACATCCAGTACCAGACTGATTTCTGTCACCAGCTGAAATACCTGGATGTCTCTACATTCTTTGGTTGCATGAAACATGGCAAAGAAACTGAGTACAAAGAGCTAGTGAACCGTTTTTGGCATGGTGTGGAAACAATCATCTGATCGTGAATATCAACAAAGCAAGAGAGATTATTGTAGATTTTAGAAGAAAAGTTAACAAGCTAAATCCTGATAACAAATTAGGAGAAGAAGTGGAGGTGGAGGAGTATAAATACTTCGGTGTTTACCTGGACAACAAACTGGACTGGAGACACAATTGTGAAGCTTTCTACAAGAAGGGACAGAGCAGATAGTGCTTCCTAAGGACGCTTAAGTCCTATGGTGTTTGCAACAAGATGCTGCAGATCTTCCACTGTCTGTTGTGGAGATATGATCTATTCTTCCATCACTTGCTGAAGTAACGGCATCAGAGCAAATGGCTATAAGCAGCTCAAAAAGCAAATAAAGAAGGACAGCTCTGTTCCAGTAACATAGAACATATGGAGATGAATTCTTCATGAGATGAAGAACATTATGGACAAAAGTAACCATCCTCTTCAGGAGATTGTTAAATAACAACAGGGTCTTCAGTAAAAGGCTTCACCAGATCCAGTGCAGCAACTTGTTTAAAAAACAAACAAAATAAAGCTTCTTTTTTTTTCAAAACAAAACCAGGTAACTATATTGAACATGCTTGGATGATTGTTGTACATCTTAAAGGCTCCTTCACAGTTCAATTTATGTAGCTAATCGTAAGACATCCAGGTGTTAAAAGGTTGGTAAAGTCAGAGGAGAAATCACTTCCTGTACTATCAACATTGCAATTTACAAGTTTTGATGGAGCAGCACAAACCAATCCATCTGAGGCCAGTGAATTGTTTAAATGAGGGTCTGCACCCTTGGTCCTCTTTTTGCCGTCCTCAGATTAATCAAAATACAGGAGATTATCTATTATCTGCAGCTGGATAAAATAAAATGCATTCTAGAAGGCAGGGTATGACTGAACTCCATTGATTGTCAATTAATGCATTGCAAATTTGTTTAATCTGCAACTAACAGATAAATTGTTTATTTTAAATACAATTGCACTGCAATGATTGTGACTCAGTGGGAAATGTTTCTGCTTTTGGTTGTCTTTACCCTATCTGTGTATAAATATGTGGTTTGAAAGAGTGACTGGCTTGAATGGATTATAGTGTAAAGTGCTTTGATTGGCCAGGATGGCATACAGTACGAAAGGAGCTGTGTAAATTGAGTCCATTTGCCAAAGACTTTACAGCATTTCTCCTTTTTTTTTATGTGATTTCCTCTGAGGGCTTAAAAGCCCACTGTAGAGACATGATGGTTTCCAAAAATTCTTATTTTTTTAATAACGTGTTGCCCTCAGGAGCCAAAGCTTGGGACAGTGTGAGAAGTCCCATGAGAGTATTATTATTATTATTATTATTACAGTGTGAATATCACAAGCAGTCTTTTATTTCCTCATTTATTTTATGATCCATCTCAGCATATACTGGGCTAAAAAAAAAAAATCACTGTTTGCAATGCAATGACAATCTGATAAATTCAAGTTATTTCACACAATGTACAGAAGAGGTGGATTATTTTACATACAGCAGGAGTTGGTCCCTGTCCAGCACACAGGCCGACCAGTCCCCTCTGAGCAAAGGACTCACAGTAAACACTGGTGCATCCAGCAGTTAAATATTAATAATAATAATCGCCCCTCATATCTGCACTGCACATAGATCAATCAAAGGCAGCGGATCATGTGGGTGTGGACCATGGGACTCACTAAACTGATGCTACAGCCGCCGTGGTGACAGAAAGCACGGAAGGCCGGGAGGGGGGCAGGTTAAATGCACCCCCATGCTGGTCTCAGCAGCTGAGCTCCCCTGTGAGGAGAGAGAGGAGAGAGGGGAAAAAGGAAGGGCGACAACCTGCCGTGTTCCCGATCCTGTCCGCTGAGCAGGACGCCGCAAATCAAACCTCTGCACGAGGCAGGAACAAAACCTTCAGCGGTGTGAATGATGGAGAAGGAAACGAGGCTTCATAAAAAAAAAAAAGCAAGAAAGAAACGTGCATCTTACTCACCTTACAGTCTTCTTTCCATTTTTTTTTCTCTCTCTCGCTCCAATCAACGAGCCGCTGGAGCCGCCAGTGACGTCACGAAACCCCTCTCTGCTGCAGAGAGCGGTAGGCCTGCAGAGGAGGACCAGACCCAAGTAAGGCAGAACATTATAGTATTTAATCAAACAACACACTACATTCACCCAAAGAACTTTAATTGAAAAAAATGAATAAATAAAAGTTCATCCTTAAAGGTTCTAGTTTTTACTATTCCACAAATGGCAACAGTCCATATATGAGGTGGATGCAACGTGGATACACCATAATTTTCTCCAATTAAATAAAAACAAAACTGAGACAATACTCTTCGGACCAACGGAGGACAGATCCAGAGTATAGGTACTGCGAAGAGGTCTGTGGTCCTCACCTGCAGAACCCCATTCATTAAGCATGTCTTGCTAATTGCCATCAATTTCCACCTGTTGTCTTTTCCATTTGCACGACAGCATGTGAAATTGATTTTCAATCAGTGCTGTTTCCTAAGTAGACAGTTTGCTTTCACAGAAGTTCTAGTGTTTTTTTACGTGTTCCCATTATTATTTGTGCATTATATATACTGCACAAAAAATAAGTAATAAGAATAATTAAGATATATGTTTGAAATGTTTATTTTTGTAAATTATTCACTTTTGATTCTCCTTATGTTGATTAATTGCTAATAGACTAATGTGTTTTTGAAACTTAATTTTCGTTCATTACAAATTTCCACCCACTACTGATGAGACCAGCATATTTAAATTAGAGCAACAATAAAATTGCAGCATAAATAAAGCCTTAAGGAAACATGGTTTACAACCTACTCAAAGCTTTTTGGTTTCAAATGGCTAAAGTTCAGTTATCCTAAATGTTTAATTTAGACAGAACAAATGGAAGCAAAATTTTTTGCTTTGACCTAAAAAAGTAGATTGACGATTACATGCTTTGAAGATTGCTTTAAGAGATATAATATAAAACAGCTTGCCATAGCCTTTTAGGCTTTTAGGAAAGGCAGAGTAAGAAAGCAGAGTGCTTAAAAGCAATTCAGCTTTCCTTAATAAGGAGGATATTTGAAGATAGATGGATTACATCTGTACATAACATCAACTACAGATAGAGGGAAAAATGCAGACTGAAATTTCTATTGCATTACATTACAAATAAGACAGCCTGGTGTTGTCTGGACGGTTTTCTACTTAATTAATAAAGATTGAGTAATAAAGGCAGTTTGAACTTCTGTTTAAGGGATGATCAACTTGTTGTCTGGTATTCTAAGATGATAATAATAAATTTATAGTCTTTACAAATTGTACAAGAACTAGAAGAGAAAAGAAGAAAAAAAAACATGCATACTTAAGGAGGGATAATGCCAAAGAGATACATAACTAGGAAGATAGAAAAAGGGCCAAAATTAAACAGACATTACATTAATGAGACACAGGAAAAACACAGAAAAAGAATTATAATGAAGTCTTTAATTTTATATTGATAATAATAATAAAATTATTAAATCTACATCTTATCAAAATTTTAAAGAAAGAGTCATGTTCCTGTCAGCGATTCCAATGAGAAATGTATTGCAATAGACCATTCTGAAGGAGACAAAGGCATGGACAAGCTTTTCAGATAGGGAAAGTGTTTGCTGGAGTTTTGTAATTATTTGGAGTTAGAACATTTTATTTTACACTTTTGCTTGTTTGGGTTTCTGAAGGTGAGTTGTGGATCACAAAGCCCAACAAGATTAGTGGCTGCCCTGCAAAGAAAAGTATTCTGCCTTAATACTTATAATGTTTTTTTGTCTTTGGATTTGATATTAAATGAAAAAATGAATTACTCATGTTTCTACTCATTAAAAAGGAGAATGTTTTCCTACATCTTTCCCCTTCTATCCTTCTGGTATGCTGTGACTGTGGATAGTGAAGACAGTGGGACAGGTTGATGATGGAGATGGGTGGCTGGGGGCCTCAGATAGCTGAGTATTGTCAGCATGACAAATTAACTTTGAGTCCCGGAACAGATCACTAGGGCACATCACCAAATAGGCTCAGTGACCTAGCATGTATGATTGAAACCAATTCTGGGGAGTGCCAGTAGGCCCTACGGGGCAGTGTAGGCCCCAGGGAAAGATGCGGTTTTAAAAGCTATGTACACATAGAGACACATAGAGAAGAATGAGAAGTGAAGAAATAGATAAAATAGCGGCAGATTGTAGGGACTGATTCACCATGGAGCTCTTGAGAACACTAATGGAGGTGATGTAGGACCAGGACTGATGTGAAAGGGTCAAAAGCACATGTAGATGGTTCCTGGGCAATGAAAGTGGCCTCAACCACTTTTTTTCACAGACCTCTGGGATTGAACACAAGGCGAAAGGATCCCACTCCTTTACTGAAATGCTTGTTAGGGTTAGAGTTACAAGGGTTATCTGAAATTATTGATTTAAAAAATAGAGATGAAGATTCTTCGACGGACTTTGGATACATTTTCTGGTCCCCCTGACAGCTTGTGGATCGGCAAACAAAGGGATAAGAAGCACTTTCTGAAGCAGTTGATCAACTGACTTCATTTTCTTTAAACCAGGGGTAAACCTCATGGTTGAGCATACAAAGACAACCATATTTTCTACAACAGGGGCATGGTGGCAAAGGGTTTTATTTTCTAAGGAAACCCAGCAGTTTGCATTGAGCCATTGAATTGCACAGTTCACTTATTCTAGATAAACATTGTCTATTATACAGCTACTGTATTATAGATACAATGGACAATTGATTGTGTTTTGTCATTGCCATTGAATAAGGTGGGTAAGAGCAGAAAGTCATTTAGGTCCAAATAATTTTTTTTATTGAAAAGCCATGAGTATAGCTCGGTCCTCACTACCGATTATACACTGACTGGCCAAAAAAGTTGCCACCAAAAAAAAAAGGTCACTCACTCTAATACTTTGTTGGACCGCCTTTAGCTTTGATTACGGCACGCATTCGCTGTGGCAATGTCAAAAGATTTATTTCCATCCAGTGTGGCATTAATTTTTCACCAAGATCTTGCATTGATGATGGTAGAGTGTGACCGCTGCGCAAAGCCCTCTCTAGCTCATCCCAAAGATTCTCAATGGGGTTGAGGTCTGGACCGTGGTGGCCAATCCATGTGTGAAAATGATGTGTCATGCTCCCTGAACCAGTCTTTCACAATTTGAGCCCAATGAATCCTGGCATTGCCATCTTGGAATATGCCTGTGCCATCAGGGAAGAAAAAGTCCATTGATGGAATAACTTGGTCATTCAGTATTCAGATGGTCAGTTGACCTCATTCTTTGAGCACATACTGTTGCTGAACCTAGACCTGACCAACTGCAGCAACCCCAGATCATAACACCGCCCCGACAGGCTTGTACAGTAGGCACTAGGCATGGTGGGTGCATCACTTCACCTGCCTCTCTTCTCACCCTGATTCGCCCATCACTCTGGAACAGGGTAAATCTGGACTCATCAGAACACATGACCTTCTTCCATTGCTCCACAGTCCAATCTTTATGCTCCCTAGCAAATTTAAGCCTTTTTTTCCGGTTAGCCTCACTGATTAGTGGTTTTCTTACGCCTACACAGCTGTTCAGTCCCAGTCCCTTGAGTTCCCTTCGCATTGTGCATGTGGAAATGCTCTTACTTTCAGCATTAAACATAGCCCTGAGTTCTACTGTTGTTTTTCTTCGATTTGATCTCACCACACATTTAAGTGATCGCGGATCACGATCATTCAGGATTTTTTTCTGGCCACATATCTTCCTTGAAGATGATGGGTCCCCATTATCCTTCCAGTTTTTAATAATGTGTTGGACAGTTTTTAACCCAATTTTAGTAGTTTCTGCAATCTCTTTAGATGTTTTCTCTGCTTGATGCATGCAAATGATTTGATCCTTCTCAAACAGACTAACATATTTCCACGACCACGGGATGTGTCTTTCGACATGGTCATTTAGGAAATGAGAAGCAAGTCATTGCACCAGTTGGGGTTGAATAACTTGTTGCCAGCTGAAAGATAATCGCCCATGCAGTAATTATCCAATAGGAGGCTCGTACCTATTTGCTTAGTTGAATCCAGGTGGCGACTTTTTTTTTGGCCAGGCAGTGTATATCCAACAGGAAAGATCTCACTGAAAGCAAACAAACTTTTTAGCTGTTGCCATGTCTATAAGGCATATAATGTTCAAATGTGAGCCTGAATGAGATGTGCTTTATTGGTCAAAATTTGTACATTAAACTGTCATACATCTTATGTCATTTTTCTCGCTGCTTTGGAACATTTCTCAAATCATCGTTGACATTTGCAAAGCAATATGTGTACCTTTTGAAACAATGCACACAAATACTTCATATAACATCATGCATATGAAGTTATGCAGTGGATCACTTGCTTCCAGTTCCATTATATGCTCTCTGCAGAAGACACAAAAATAGTTTTAAGAGTTATATATTTTTACATTTGAGCAAGGAACAATTAAAACAAACATATACAATCCACATTGCATATTCTTCCCTACAACCTAGTATTTGAATAGCATAGCATACAATAGCATTCCGTATTTTACCGTACGTACCATAACATACCGTACCATAGTTTACCATATTGTACCGAACCAAACCTTACCAAAGTGTACTGAACTGTACCATACTATACCATACTGTACCATACCATACCATACCATACCATACCATACCATACCATACCATACCATACCATACCATACCATACCATACCATACCATACCATACCGTACCATACCATATCATACCATACGGTACTGTACCATGTGTCATGATCGATTTAAGGAATCTGACCCACATGCAGAGAAACCACTCAGAGAACACGGGGAAAAGTTTAACAGGTTTATTTGATGTAATGTAAACAGAGGTTGGATCTGGAACTCAGTGAACTGGTGAACCGGAACTGGAAAGTCTGAAGGGGAGATCACAGAGATAAGTTCAGGGACCGTGGGAAATGAGACTGCAGCTTGAATTAAGCTGGAGAGGGACTCACATTTGAGGGGGCTCTTGTCAATCCTTCAATCCATTCTGTGTGGGATTATCCAGGGAAGAGGGAACTCATTGGAGAGTGAACAGTTAGACTTACGTTGGACCCAGAGGAGTACTGGAGCGGACTGTCACTTGGATTTCCGATGGGGACTTGAACGGATCATGTGGAGGTTTTCCCCTGCTCAGTGTAAACTCAGTAATTCCTTCCAGTTGGAGAAAGTCCAGGTATCCAATTTTCACAGGAAGGCTTTCCAAAACTGGCAAACACTCTGGCGTCGAGGTAGTGACAGCCCACAGCTCAAATACTCCTCCAGTAATGAACCAACAAGCCGCAGGTGTGCAGAGAGGCTCACAAGGACAGGGCACCACCTGGTGGTGGAGAGAGAAGAAACACACAAACAACCCACACAAACTGGATTCCTAACACCATGTCATACTGTACCATACGAACCATACCATACCATACTGCATCCTACTGTATCGCAGCGCACCGTACCCACTGTTATTCCCAGGCATTTTGAGCTTTCCATCTAAAATAAAAAACAACATATTTATGTTGTTTTTTATTTTAGATGGAAAGCACAAAATGCCAGAAGTTAGTAAGGAATGGAATAAATACTAAATAAAATCATATTGTAAACCTGTATTTATAAAACTGTAGCTCCCGTATAACCACATTAAAACTTGATGCATTGGATACAAAATACCAAACAAAAATTATAGTCAGACTGACTTAATTAGTTTTACTTGGTTTTCATCGAGACACCTGAGCTGCTTTGATGAGCTCCGATAGCTCGGTGTGAAAAACAGCTGATCTCAGGCTGTTCTCTACATGTTCCTCTGCTTGGTTTTGATGTTTGTCACAGCTGTAGGTGAACTTAAACTTATAAGAAAATTTTACTCTTTGATTAATAAAAGCTTGTTTAATTTTTCAATTGGGTCCTCACCAACCAAAATAGATCCCTGCCCTATTTTATGTTACTGCCTAAGAAATGAAATATTTTCATGTACCCCTTTCAATGTACTCGCGGACCACTAGGGGTACAAGTACCCCCTGTTGAGAAACACTGCTCTAGAGCAGCAGTCCCCAACCACCGGGCCGCGGACCGGTACCGGTCCGTCGGTCATTTGGTACCGGGCCGCACAGAATAATTTATTGACGATCAGAGTCTGAGTGATGTTTTATTTTGAAATATATAAAAAATTGCGGTATTCTCTCCCAATTACATTAGCCTGACGTAGTCCGACTCAATTCTAGTCAGAATATGAGTCTGATACTGCTCCA